>NC_080178.1:37098364-37398364 GCF_950295315.1 Erinaceus europaeus | reverse complement strand
TTGACTGGCTATGGAAGAAGGGCAAACGCTAGAAGAAGAAGAAGAACCAGGGTTCAAAACCTCAGTCCCCACAACCAGTGAAACAGTGGAACAGTGTTGCAGGTTTCTATCTCTATCTATCTCTATCTAATCTATATCTATCTCTCCCTCTCCTCAATTTCTATCAATATCCAAAGTAAACTTTAAAATTATGATCATTTATCTTAATAATTTACTTTAATACTTCAATGCAGACTTAAGACAGTAAGTTGTATTATTAGGCTATCACATATATGTTTTAATGTTAGTATTCTAGCTATAAGCTAAGTACTATTGGTAATCATTTTTGTTTGTTTGTTTTGTTTGGTTTTTGGTCACTTGGATAATTGCTGGGTTCAGTGCTTGTACAATGACTCCACAACTTCTGGTAGACTTTTTTTTTAATAGAGAAAGAAATAGGAGGAGAAACAGGGAGACAGAGAGACATCTGCAATACCATTTCACCAGTCATGAGCTGTTGTTCCTCCAGCCCCCTCCAGGTCAAAAGCTGCAGTCTTCAATTAGAGTTCTCCTACATCCTCACACATGGAAATGTATTCATTCCAATTCACCAACATTAAAGTCCTTATTGTCAGTGATTTTACAGTTGAAACAACAAACTGAAGACCAGAAAACTTTGTCCCACATTAAGGAGAGAGTCAGCTGGAAACACAGCTGCAGTCTCTCGATATGCTTCATGCATTTGATCACTGTGATTACTTTCTGAACCAAAAGTGTCGTATAGGGGGGCTGGGTGATAGTGCAACAGGTTAAGTATATGCAAAGACCAGCATATGAATCCCAACTAAAGCCCGAGTTCCCCACATGCAGGAGGGTCATTTCACAAGTGGTGATGCAGGTCTGCAAGTGTCTATCTTTCTCTCCCCTTCTCTGTCTTCCTCTCCTCTCTTGATTTCTCTCTGTCCTATCCAACAACAACAACAGCTATAACAACAATAACAATAACAACCACAACAAGGGCAAAAAAAATGGGTAAAATAGCCTCCACAAGAAGTGGATTCGTAGTGCTGGCACCAAACCCTAGCGATAACCCTGGAGGCCAAAAAAAAAAAAAAAGTGTCATATAAACATTCAGGTTTTTTAATGAAACGAATCCAATTACAAGGAAGACTAAGGCAAGTATAAACCTATGGGACTACATCAAATTAAAAAGCTTCTTCACAGCAAAAGAAACCACTACCCAAATCAAGAGACCCCTCCCAGAATGGGAGAAGATCTTTACATGCCATACATCAGATAAGAGTTTAATAACCAACATATATAAAGAGCTTACCAGACTCAACAACAAGACAACAAATAACCCCATCCAAAAATGGGGGTAGGAATTGGACAGAATATTCACCACAGAAGAGATCCAAAAGGCCGAGAAACACATGAAAAAATGCTCCAAGTCTCTGATTGTCAGAGAAATGCAAATCAAGACAACAATGAGATATCACTTCACTCCTGTGAGAATGTCACACGTCAGAAAAGATAACAGCAGCAAATGCTGGAGAGGATGTGGGGTCAAAGGAACCCTCCTGCACTGCTGGTGGGAATGTCAATTGGTCCAACCTCTGTGGAGAACAGTCTGGAGAACTCTCAGAAGGCTAGAAATGGACCTACCCTATGACCCTGCAATTCCCCTCCTGGGGATATATCCTAAGGAACCCAACACATCCATCCAAAAAGATCTGTGTACACATATGTTCTTGGCAGCACAATTTGTAATAGCCAAAACCTGGAAGCAACCCAGGTGTCCAACAACAGATGAGTGGCTGAGCAAGTTGTGGTATATATACACAATGGAATACTACTCAGCTGTAAAAAATGGTGACTTCACCGTTTTCAGCCGATCTTGGATGGACCTTGAAAAAATCATGTTGAGTGAAAGAAGTCAGAAACAGAAGGATGAATATGGGATGATCTCACTCTCAGGCCGAAGTTGAAAAACAAGATTAGAAAAGAAAACACAAGTCGAACCTGAAATGGAATTGGAGTATTACACCAAAGTAAAAGACTCTGGGGTGGGTGGGTGGGTGGGGAGAATACAGGTCCATGAAAAATGATGAATGAAATAGTGGGGGTTGTATTGCTAAATGGGAATCTGGGGAATGTTATGCATGTAAAAAAAAAAAAGAAGTAGAAACGCAAAGCAGAAATTGACTGAGTTTGGAGTATGGCACCAAAGTAAGAAAGCAGAAGTATACTAGAGTTTGCAGTGAGTACCTCCCTAATACTTCCTCTCCACTTTTCCAAGCTTTGGGTCCATGATTGCTCAACAATTTGTTTGGCTTTGTATGTTAACTCTCTTTTCAGTCACCAGGTTCCAGGTGTCATCAGGATGCCGGCCAGACTTCCCTGGATTGAAGACACCACCAATGTGTCCTGGAGCTCAGCTTCCCCAGAGACCCATCCTACTAGGGAAAGAGAGAGGCAGACTGGGAGTATGGACCGACCAGTCAACGCCCATGTTCAGCGGAAGCAATTACAGAAGCCAGACCTTCTACCTTCTGCAACCCACAATGACCCTGGGTCCATGCTCCCAGAGGGATAGAAAATGGGAAAGCTATCGGGGGAGGGGGTGGGATATGGAGATTGGGCGGTGGGAATTGTGTGGAGTTGTACCCCTCCTACCCTATGGTTTTGTTAATTAATCCTTTCTTAAATAAAAAAAAAAATTTGGAAAAAAAAAATTCAGGTTTTTTGATGACCCTGAAAATATTTTCACTTTAAAATCTTAAAGATGTTTTGCATTTCTTTCACATATGCACAGAGAAGACAGGCACCATTTAGGAATAGCTCAGCTACCTGAGCTATTTATTTCCCTGGATGCTTTAGTTTACATCTTCAATTTAAGCAGTATGAGTTGTCCAATTTTTGACACTTGACCTTCTCCTCAAGCATTAATAACAAATAAGTAGTTAACAAATATAACTTTGGATGGAATCACAGTTTTTGAACATATATTTCCCATTCAAAGTCATCATATAACTATTTTTTTTTTCATTTTTCTTATTTACCTTTGTTTTTATTGCCACCAGTGTGAACTCTACCAGCTGATCAAAGACCTGGTCTCTTATTATCATCTTTATTTTTTTACATATCTTTTTTTTTATTTGTGACTAATATATTTTACATGATTGTAAGATTACAGGATATAGTTCCATGTCACACCACCACCTAAGTTTTATGGTCCCACCCTCCAAATTTATGATTGCTTTTAGAGAATGAGAACTTTAAGTCTGCTTTAATTTGTGCAAATTAAATATTTTCTTATAATCTTTGGACATTATAATGCAAGTATATATTGAAAATAAGCTTAGACACATTAATAATGCATTAAAGATACCCATTTTCCTGTAGTAACCACTACAGAAATCTCTTTAAACCATGAAAGATAAAAGTGACCCCAGTTTATGAGAAAAATCTCAACTTGATTATAATAAATTACTCACAAAGTAATAAAATTACTACTGATAAAATGTGTAATTTTCATAATATTAAACATATTTCTGTTTTCTCACCTGAAAAAATGCAGATGGTAACACCACAGGTTATATGAAATGTTCTACTTTTGTCCAGCAATCTTCTGGTTCTCCTGCTTGAAACCTACATAAAAATAATTTATCAAATCAATGGGGTTTACAGTCAACAATATTTATACACCTTTCCTATATTAGGGAGCTACTCTTCTTCCCTGATCCAGCTTTCTAGCCCTTTCTCCAGCCATGACATTATCTCCCCAGAAAATAACTTGGATCCACCTGCATATCAGATTTCAGGCTGAGGGAAGAAGAAAAAAAAAAAAACTAGTATAGCCACAGGCTCTTTGGAAAATAACTAAAATATGCCTACTAGTTATCTATAGAATGGAGACCCCACACACACACACTCTTCATCTGCACTATTCTAGTCTTTAGGTTCATGATTAGTCAACAACTTGTTTGTCTTTATATGTTAACTATCTTTTCAGCCACCAGGTTCCAGATGTTAGCATGATGCCAACCAGTCTTCCCTGAATAGACAACCCCACCAATGTGTCCTAGAGCCCTGCTTCCCCAGAGCCCCACTAGGGAAAGAGAGAGACAGGCTGGGAGTATGGATCGACCTGTCAATGCCCATGTTCAGCGGGGAAGCAGTTACAGAAGCCAGACCTTCCACCTTCTGCACCCCACAATGACCTTGGATCCATACTCCCAGAGGGATAAAGAATAGGAAAGCTATCAGGGGAGGAGATGCGATATGGAATTCAGATGGTGGGAATTGTGTGGAGTTGTATCCCTCTTATCCTATGGCTTTGTCAATATTTCCTTTTTATAATTAAAAATAATTTATCAAGGTAAAAATGATTTAAAAAGCCTTATACAAAGAACTTTTACTATAACATCAACATTTTGGGAATTTGGTAGACTTATCAACTAAAAATTTTAAGATGAATTATGTTATATCTAGTCAATGGAACACTGGAACTATTTAAAGAGAACTAGAGTATTTTGTTATTATTTTATAGAGACAGGAAGGTACACAGACAGAGAATGGGAGACCACAGCGCCTAAGTTCCTTTGATGAAGTGGAGGATAGACTCTAACCTAGGTTGTGCACATGGCAAAGCAGCACACTATTCAAGTGAGCTATTTCATTGGCCAAACATGATAATCTTATTACTTATATAGAAAGGTGTGGAAATAATGAGTTATAAACTTTAAAACAGAAACTAGACTACGGTCCTATAAATTTTTTTGAATTTAGTTTTTGCCGTTGCTAGGACTTCACATGTCTGAGAAGACATTCAGATAGAAAGAGTGAGAGAAGGAAAGACATCACAAAACCAAAGGAATTGGTCTTAAGCTAGAGTTCTATGTGTAACACAACAGGATCACCATCCAGGTGAGCTATTTTTCCAGCCTTTTATATTATTTTAAGTTAAAATTATTATAGTTTAACATGTCTGTAGGTATTAAAACCAACTTGTAATCAGCAGGATTGCTGGTAAAGCTATATAAGGGGAACTTTCTAAGTACTTTTGGAAGGTCTGATTTTTTTTTTTTCATGTGTTTCTCGGCCTTTTGGATCTCTTCTGTGGTGAATATTCTGTCCAAGTCCTCCCCCCATTTTTGGATGGGGTTATTTGTTGTCTTGTTGTTGAGTCTGGCAAGCTCTTTATATATGTTGGTTATTAAACTCTTTTTTTAAATAATTTATTTCTTTATTGGGGAATTAATGTTTTACATTCAACAGTAAATACAATAATTTGTACATGCATAACATTCCCCATGCATAACATTCGCCATTCGGAATGTCTGATTTTGTTACATGTAAGAATTCTCTTTGTAATCAAAAACCAAAATTACAGTTTTTTTTTAAAGATTGATTTATACTTTAAGAAGAAGGAGATAAATCAGAGCACTACTCCCAGGTCTGAAACATGTCTTGCTAGGGGATCAAACCTAGGACCTTGTGTGTGCAAGTCCTGTGTTCTACCACTGAGTTATATCTCCCAGGTCAAAAAAAAAAATTGAAACATTTACATCTATGGTTTTAAAGGTTTGCTTGATCTTATGATAAAATAAAATGTTAACCATTTTAATGTCTTTGTTTCACACCCGAGGACAGTTATTTCAGACATAAAATACTAAGAGACTGAAGTATATAGTTTTCATTTCATTTATCTTCTCTCTGAAGGCAAATGGCCAATCATAATATCAAAACTTTTCATGTAACAATAGTAGGCAACTTAAAGAATGTTATTTTGACAAATTACTATATGAAAACAAAGGTTTTATGAGGACTGGGGAGAGAGCATAACGGTTCTGCAACTGACTTTCACACCCGAGATTTTGAGTTCCCAGGTTCAATCTTTAGTACCAACAGAATCTAGAACTGAGCAATGCTCTAGTAAAATAACACATTAGTTAATAAATCATAAAATAAAAGTTTTATAAATGTAATTGTATAAAAGGGTTGAGTTGTATTATAGCAAATTAGTTCAGGTAAAATTCAGAGAATGACATTTCAGGTGGTAGATCAAGTATATGACTCTCATGCATGAGCTTCTGAATTTGATCCAAACAACCACCAATACTAGAGATATGATATAATGTCTCTCTGTCTTAATAACAAATAGATAAATCTCAGATTCCAGGTGGTGACACACCAGGTAGAGAAAAAAATGCTACAATGTGAAAGGACCCAGTTTCAAGTTCCCAGTCCTCACTTGCTGGGGGAGAAGCTTCACAAATGGTAGAACAGTGCTGCAAGTGTCTCTCTTCCTGTATATCTCTCCCTTCCCTATTGATTGATCTGTCTCTATTCAATACGTAAATAATAAAAATACTTTAAAAAAACTTCACAGAACATCAAAGTAATTTCATGTTAACAACACTTTTCACAGAACTTCAGAATTTATCTAACTATGTCTTCTTGTATTAATGAGGAAAGAAATGCATATATCCCATCACCACATACACATACAAGGACTATCAAAAACAAAAAATAATTTCAGATGAGTTCTAACTGACCAAAGGCTTAGATTGGTTATCGTTCCTCTCTCTCTCCCTCTCCCTCTCGCCTCTCATCTCTCACCTCTCTCTTTCTTGTTCCCTCTCTTTTTCACTCTTTATCATTCAGCTTACAATCTTGATTATCAAAGCTGTCAAAACTAATTAGTCATCATCCCATCTGTTATTCAAATACTGTGGTGCATCTGGTAGAATTCACATGTTACAAAGTGCAAGAGCCTAGGTTCAAGTCCCTGGTCTCCACCTGCAGGAGGGAAGCTTCATAAGTGATGAAGTAGTGCTACAGGTATCTTTCTATTTCCTCCCTCCCTATATCATCTTAATTTCTTTCTGTCTCTATCTAAAAATAAAAAGTAAATAAATAATTTAATTTTAAAAGTCAGAATCTCAATGAGGCTTGGATGAGTGGAATGAGTGGAGCTAACCACCAGTGTCAATAATCTTTCCAAGTGACTTTATTCTCTTTAGGCTCTCTGTCTGCAGGTGCCCAACTGCAAAATCACTGTGAGACTCCATGCTTACACACAGAGATTGCTTACTCTAGTGCTAATAATTCTGTTAACTATGTCTGCTCTTTTAACTCATACATAATAGTGTCACAGAATAGTTTCCCAGTCTTTGCTATCATTTTCTAAGTAATAATTGTGACAGTCTAGCCATAAAACCTAAGCTGATGGAAGATTCCTCTGTTGGCACTCATTCTTATACAGACAGATAACACCCCAGAATTCGCCTTACCTTCTGGGAGCCTCTGAGGTAAGCCAGGAGTGTTCTGCACATAGGTAAGAGGATGAAGCTGCAGTTGAGGTTCAAAACAGCTGCAGAGGCTCTACTTAGACACAATCCTAGCTAAACAAAAACAAGACTAGTATGAAAACACAGACTGAGATAAGAAACCCCATGCATTCAGGCTGATCTGTCTTTGTTCTTCCTCTTAGGATCAAGAAGAGTTTAAAATAATCCTCTAATTTCCTCTCCCCCCCAAAAAACCCCATGAGAGAGGCTGGTCTCTTCTCCTCTGCTCTCAAAAAGACCGAGTCACCTCTCATTTCAACTACTCTTATAATCACCTTAGTCATGTTTTCTGGTACAAGGTCAACTATGTTTTCTTTCCCTTACTAAATGCTCCTGAGCATTCCAAATCCTGGAGAGCCACCATATGCTCAGGAAAGCCCTGTTCATTTAAAAATTCAAAGGGGGCACTCATGTGTGTGTGTGTGTGTGTGTGTGCGCGCGGCAAGCAAGTGTGCCCTTCTTTAATTCCACACTTTGCCCAAGTATTTGTGTCACTGCCCTACTGCTTGCCTCCATGACCTTTACTTTCTGACTGTACTCATACTTCAGGTTAACTCTAAGCATTGTTCTTCCAGCAACAACAAAAAAAGCCAAATAGATTCTCAACTCCACTGTGCCACCTACAAACCTAAGCAAAACCCCACTGCACAGGATATATTTTTCAAGAAATCAGTTCTGGGATTCATTTTTAAATCAAATGATTACTGCTACTGCTATACTGCATTTTTCTTGGACAATTCACTTTCTCCATGTGAACAGTGAATCACACAAAAATAAGAAGTGGGATCAATATTAGACACTTATCCAGGAATACACAAACAAAAATAATAATTTATTCTGAGGCTACTAGCTAAGAAATATGTCCCTGTATTCTACAATTGACAAATCTCTTAGATAACTGATTTGACATTCTTCTGAAATTATTGATCCCCAGAGATTTTCAGTGAAATAATTCACAAAATAGCCACTGAGCTACACAATGTAAGCATGTGAAATATTAAGAAAGTAGTTAACAGTTTCAGTAATGTAAAGTAATAATTTCCACTAACATACAATAGTAATTAATATCTGAAGTTAGAAATTTACCACATTATGAGCTAGATTATTTTAGAAAAACAATTCAATTTCTGGGAGGCGTGGTTTTGGAGTAGCCATGGTCCTATCTCTGCTCTCCCCAAAACAATTGAACACAAGAGATTGAATAGGACACATAATCTACAGCTGAAAAATCTACAGCCTCAGGTCAGTGTTCTCATACAGTTGGGGCAAATAGGGGAGCGGGTTGGAAGACACAGTCAAATCCAGAGCTCCAGGAGGGCGGTAGCATGGCATCAACCCATGCTGTCTTTAACAGTAGTGCAGTTATCAGACCCAGAAGAACATAAATCAGAGCTTAAAATCTCTCAATCTTTGATTAAATTATTTTTTTCTCAGAGTTTAAGACAAGGACCAAAAATCTTTCACCATAAAATATTCCAAAATACCCCACCCGTATGCATCACTGGAGATTATACAAACAAGAAAAACCTAGAGACTACAACAGCACCACCTACTGGCCAATAATAACCAATATTATACACGTATAAACAAAGAGGCAAACAACTAAATATGCCACAAAGAACAGAAAGAAAAAAGAAAAACAGAAAGAAGCAAATCAGATGAAATCCAAGAAATTCCAGATGCAGAGAGTCTATCAGAGACTTACTATAGAAAGCTTATTATGAGAACTCTACAAGAACTTAAGCAAGAATTGAAAGAGCATTTCACTTTGGAATTAAGACACACAAAAGTGGAACTAAGCACATAATTTGACAAGAAGCTACAAAGATTGAAAGAAAACCTTCAAGCAGCGTTCACTAAGAAGTTAGGAAGCATGAAAGGAAAATTTCAAACAGAACTACAAGGACTTAAAGACACCTTTAGTGCAGTAAAAACTCAGGTAGAAGGCTTAGAAAGTAGACTCACACATGCAAAAGAAAGAATTTCCAATCTAGAGACACAATTAGTCCACTCTTTCAGTTCAAAGATGAGGGAGAGGAAAAGTTTGGAAAGAATGAAGTTACTCTGTGAAATTGTAGATTCTGCAAAAAGGTCAAATGTATGAGTTACAGCAATACCCAAAGAGGTCGACCTGGTCAAAGGTCCAGAGGTAACTTTCAGAGAAATTTTAGCTGAAAATTTCCCTCACCTAGGCAATCCTCAGAACATACTTATATCAACAGCAGACCTATCACCCAGGTTCATAAATCCAAAACAACCAACACCAAGGCACATTATTGCAAAATTATCAAAGTTCAATGGCAAGGAAAAAAAAATTGCACACTGCTAGAGAAAGGAAAGAAGTTACATACAAAGGCAGAACTATCAGACTCATCATATTTTTCTTCACATACCTGAAAGGTAAGGAGAGAGTGAAATGACATATTCAAAGCACTAAAGGAGAGGGAATTCCAGACACAAATTTGGTATCCTACAAAATTATTCAAGTATGAGGGAAAAATGATGCTGAGGAATTATTCTGATGCAGTCTCTGCCCCCAGGTTTTACCACACCCTGCTAAATCCTAGCAGTGCCCCCTTTCAACCAATCCTGTCCCCACATGTCACCCCTGATTGTTGCCCAATAAAAGCTCTTCCACTTCCCCCTCTCTCTCTCTGGGCCCTCTCTCTCTCTGGGCCGTCTCTCTCTCTCTCTCTCTCTCTCTCTCTCTCTCTCTCTGTTCTCTCTCTCTCTCTCTCTCTCTCTCTCTCTCTCTCAATTGCTCCTTGCCCAGTGGTGAGGTAGTGGGGACGGCCATTTTCGGCTGACTCCACATGGCGTGAGCCACCCCCTCCTGATCCAATAATAAAGATTTGTGTACCTCACTTGCTCCGGACCTCTCTCTCTCTCCTCTCTGCGGCGCAGCCCGACACCCGACAGAAAAATAAAGTTTTTCTCAAATATTCAAAAACAAAAGAAATTTGCCACAATCAACACCACCTTACAGGAAATACTGGAGTCCTACAGGAAGGAGGAACCAAAGGAACATGCATTCTAAGCAAGGTGGACAGCAGTAGACTAGAAACAAGAACACAATAAAAATAGAAAAGAGCAACAAGCAAATAGGGGAGAGACTTAAAAGACAAGAAGCCCTATCAAATGTTTGTTAATCAAGATCAACTCAAAAAAGACTTTTTTAAATACACAATGCTAGTTACTATGCTTGTGGTTACCACAAAACAAAACAAGGAACAGATATCTACAGAATGCACAAGAAAAATCAGTGAAGAATTAACCACAGAAACTCATCCACACAAAAGGACAGGTAGAAAAAAAATGGACAAAGCTTCAACATTTTTTAAATAAACTCATAACATAAAAATCAGAATGGGCATAAGTAAACCACATGTATCAATAATCACCCTAAATGTGAATGACCTAAATTCACCTGTTAAAAGACTCATAGTAACTAAATGAATTAAAGAACAGGATCCATCCATTATATGTCTTCAGGAAACACACATCCAAAGAAAAGACAAACAGAAACTGAATATAAGAAGTTGGAGCAAGATATACCAAGCTAATAAATCACAAAAAGGGGGGGCAGGGACAGCTATTCTGACCTCTGATAAAATAGACTTTCAGGCAAAGAAAGTAATCAGAGATAAAGAAAGATACTACATAATGGTTAAAGGATCAATCAAACAAAAAGATAGAACCATCATAAATATATATGTTCCAAACTTAGGAGTACCCAAATATACAAAACAAACACTTACTGAACTCAGTGGAGACAATAATAGCAATACAAAAATAGTAGGAGATTTCAATACACCACTCACAGCAAGAGACAGAACATCAGGACAAAAAAAAAATCAATAGAGAAATAGTGAACTTAAACAAAACAATTGATGAAATAGACCTAATAAATAGATACATAATTTTCAAGTAATGAATACACATTCTTCTCAACTACACATGGAATATTTACAAGGATTGACCACATGCTGGGCCACAAAGACAGTCTAAACAAATATGTAAATATTAAAATTATAAAATACATCCTTTCATACCATGAAGGCATGAAACTAGAAATCAACCTAAACTAGAAATCAAGCTAAACAATATGCTGCTGAACTATGAATGGGTCATTGAAGAGATCAAAAATAGATACTAATAATTACCTCAATACCAATGTAAATGAAGAAGACAGTTCCCAGACCCTATGGTATGCAGCAAAAGCAGTGCTGAAAGGGAAGTTCATAGCAGTACAGGTCCACACTAGTAAACAGAAGAAATTAGGAGTAAATCATCTAAAAACCCACTTCTGCTAGCTAGAATTGGAACAACAAAAAGATCCAGGAGTCAGCACGAGATAGGAAGTAGTTAAAATCAGAGCATAAATCAATGAAATAGAAAATAAGGAGACCATTAGGAAGATTAATGAACCCAAGAGCTCGTTCTCTGAAAGGATGAAAAAAGAAAGAAAAAGAGAGAGAGAATGAGAAATCACTCAGAAATGAAAGAGGAGATATTACAACAGATGAGGTAGAAATTCAAAAGATTATGCAAGAAAATTATGGACATCTATATGGAACCAAATTCCACAACTTAGAAGAAATTGACACATTCTTACAGTCATACCAAATTCCAACCTTGACACAAGAGAAAATAGATAAACTTAATAAGGCCAATCAGTAGTAAAGAAATTGAAACAGTAATCAAAAGTCTACCCAAGAACAAAAGCCCGTGCACTGATGGCTATACTAATAAATTTTACAAAACTTTCAAAGAACTAACATCCATCCTCCTCAAACTCTTTCAGAAAATAGAAGAAGAAACAACACATCCAAACACATTCTACAAACTAACATCACCCTGATCCCCAAAGCAGGAAAAAATCCCACCAAAAAAGAAAAGTATAGACCTATATCTCTGATGAACAGTGATGCAAAGATCCTCAACAAAATCTTGGCTAAATGAATACAATATATTAGGAGAATAATTCACCAAGATCAAAGTGGGACTCATCCCTGGGAAACAAGATGGTTCAACATCCCTAAGTTAATAAATGTAATCCACTATATCAGAAAAATCAAAGATAAAAATCATATGATTTTATCAATTTATGCAGAAAAAAATATTAGACAGCGTACAACATTCATTTATGATAAAGGACCTCAAGAAATTGGGAGTGGAAGGAAAAATCCTTAATATAATAAAGGCTATATACTCCCTGATCCAGCTTCCTGGTCCTTTTTCCAGCCATGACATCATCTCCCCAGACAATAACTTGGATCCACCTGCACACCTTAAAGAAGTAGAGGAAGAGAAACAAAGGAACCCTAAAGCAACCAGAAGAACGGAAATCACTAAAACTAGAGCAGAAATGAACATGGAAGATAAGAGAACCCTACAAAAGATCAATGAAGCCAAATGTTGGTTCTTTGAAAAATTAAACAATATTGACAAACCCTTAGCCAGGGTCACTAAAAAAAAAAAAAGGTGGGGAGAAGAATCAAATAAATGGAATTGTAAATGATAGAGGAGATATGACAACTGACACCACAGAAATACAGATAATCATGCAAAACTTTTATGAAGAATTATACACCACCAAGCTAGAGAATCTGGAAGAAATGGAAGAATTCCGAGAAACATACACCCATCCAAAACTGAATGAAGAAGAACTACAAAACCTAAATACACCAATCACAAACAAACAAAAAAAAAAATTGAAACAGTTATTAAGAATAATCTTCCCTGAGAGTCGGGCAGTAGCTCAGCGGGTTAAGTGCAGGTGGCGCAAAGCATAAGGATTGGCATAAGGATCCCGGTTCGAGCCCCCAACTCCCCACCTGCAGGGGAGTAACTTCACAAGTGGTGAAGCAGGTCTGCAGGAGGCTATCTTTCTCTCCTCACTGTCTTTCCTTCCTCTCTCCATTTCTCTTTGTCCTATCCAACAACAATGACATCAATCATAACTACAACAATAAAACAACAAGGGCAACAAAAGGGGATAAATAAAAAGAATTTTCCCAACAACAAAAGTCCTGGACCAGATGGCTTTACAAATGAATTCTACAAAACCTTCAGGAAACAGTTAATACCTATACTTCTAAAGCTCTTCCAAAAGATCGAAGAAACAGGAACACTCCCTTCCACCTTCTATGAAGCCAACATCACCCTGATACCAAAAACTGATAAGGACAAAACAAAAAAGGAAAACTACAGACCAATATCTTTGATTAATATAGATGCCAAAACATTGAAAAGTTCCTGGCCCACCAGATGCAGCAGTATATCAAAAAGATTCTTCATCATGACCAAGTTGGATTTATCCCAGGAATGCAAGGCTGGTTCAACATATATAAGTCAATCAATGTCATTCACCACATCAATAAAAGCAAAACCAAAAACCACATGATTATCTCAATAGAAGCACAGAAAGCCTTAGGCAAAATCCAACACACATTCATGCTCAAAACACTGCAAAAAAATGGGAATAGATGGGAAATTCCTCAAGATAGTGGTGTCCATATATAGCAAACCTACAGCCAACATCATACTCAATGGACAGAAGCTGAAAGCATTCCCCTCCAGATCGGGGACTAGAGAGGGCTGTCAACTATCACCATTACTCTTCAACATAGTTTTGGAAGTTCTTGCCATAGCAATCAGGCAAGAGAAAGAAATCAAAGGAATACACATTGGAAGGGAAGAAGTCAAGCTCTCACTATTTGCAGATGATATGATAATACATATTTAAAAAAAACAAAGGATTCAGCAAAAAACTACTGCAAGTTATCAGGTAATAGAGCAAGGTGTCAGGCTACAAAATCAATGTATAAAAACCATGGCATTTCTTTATGCAAACACTAAATCTGAAGAAGAGGATAACCAGAAATCACTCCCACTCACTGCTACAGCAACATTAATAAAATACCTAGCAATAAACCTGACCAAAGAAGTGAAAAACTTGCATACTAAAAACTCTGAGTCACTATTCAAAGAAATAGAAAATGATACCAAGAAATGGAAAAATATTCCATGCTCATAGATTGGAAGAATAAATATCATCAAAATGAATATTCTCCCCAGAGCCATATATAAATTTAATGAGATATTCATATACCTTTCTCATATTTGGGAGCTACTATCTTCCCTGATCCAGCTCTCTAGTCCTTTTTCCAGCCATGACATCGTCTCCCAGACAATAACTTGGATCCACCCACATATCAGATGTCAGGATCATAAGAAAAAAAAAAAAACTAGTACACTCATGGGCTCTTTGGAATATATCTAAAATAGGACTACTAATTATCTACAAAACGGAGACCCCCCAACTCTTCATCTGAATGATTCCAGCCTTTAGGTTCATGATTAGTCAACAATTTATTTGGTTCTATATGTTAACTCTTTTTTCATCCACCAGGTCCCAGATGCCAACTGGATTTCCTTGGGCAGATGACTCCACAAATGTGTCCTGGATCCCCACTTCCCCAGAACCCTGCCTCACTGGGCAAAGAGAAGTATAGGTTAGGAGTATGGATCGACCAGCAACACCCATGTTCAGCAGGGAAGCAATTACAGAAGCCAAACCTTCCACCTTCTGCACTCCATAATGATCCTGGATCCATACTCCCAGAGGGATGATCAACAGGAAAGCTATCAGGAGAGGGGATGGGGAACAGAGTTCTCATGGTAGGAACTGTGTAGAGTTGTACCACTTTTTTTTTCTTTTTAAAATTTTTCTTTATTGGGGGATTAGTGGCTTACAGTCGACAGTAAAATACAGTAGTTTGTACATGCATAACATTTCCCAGTTTTCCATATAACAGTACAACCCCCACTAGGTCCTCCTCTGGAGGATGGTCTTATAGAAAAGGAACTTCTGACTATAGTTAGCAACTTCTTTTTTTTTAATTTCTTTATTGGGGAATTAATGTTTTATATTCAACAGTAAATACAATAGTTTGTACATGTATAACATTCCTCAGTTTCCCATATAACAATACAACCCCCACTAGATCCTCTGTTATCCTTCTTGGACCTGTATTCTCCTTACTTACCCACGAGTTGTACCCCTCTTATCCTATAGTTTTGTCAATGTTTCCTTTTTATAAATAAAAAAATAATAATAATTTTTAAAAATTCTGTAATTGACTGAACTTAGACCAAATTAGCTGGGCAGCCTAGCAGAAAGGCCTAAAGAAGACTTATCCCAAAAACCTAACTCTAGCTGGGCTCAACAAATGAAACTCAATGCTTAAAAAACTGAGAAAAAAAATCTAAGATCATCAGATAAAGAGATGACTACATAAGTTGGATAAGGGCAAAATACTGACCCACTTAATAGTGGCCTGTTTGGTCAATATCACACCAACTTATCATCTGGGGCCTTAGGGACTCCTTGGAATCTCATACACATATGATAGGCCTAGACCACTAAAGGGTCTCTCTTTGCACCACTACTGGTTGTTTCCATAAGGAATGGCATCTTGTGGGCCCTCCCAGGATCTTGTCCTCACCATAAAGTAATGAAAGTAGGGATAGCTCCAGTCTTCAAAGGGAGGCTGTGGGTATCCTGCCCTGCCACCTGAAAAAGACTGGTACTGAAATAAGTGCAGCCTACAGTGTTCCCTTTTTGACCATGAGCTATATATAAGCTCCGACCAAGAGAGACTTAGAGGTTACATAGGATCTGGTGATTGTGTGTGTGTGTGTGTGTGTGTGTGTGTGTGTGTGTGTGTGTGTGTGTGTGTGTGTGTGTGTGTGTGTGTAGCAGGTGGATGGAGGTAAATAGTTAATTTTAGCCACAGAGCTTTTTTCAAGAATAGGAGCTTCTCCCTGCCCTAATCCAACTTTCTAGCCCTTCTTCCTCTACTCTGACACCATTCTCTCAGACAACATTCTTAACCAAACTGAAGCAAAACTACCGTAGTTGTATGCCCCCAGGAACATGCCTAAAATGGATTTCCTAGCTTTCTTTACCCTAAAATCCCTAATCTCATTGGCTCTAATCCTACTTTTTGGTTCCTGTTCATTAACTATTTTGTCTCAACTTAGGTCATGCCACCTTCCAGACACCAAGTTACAGATGCTACCATGACTCCATCTCAACTTCTCTGGGCAGATGACCTCAACAATATGACCTGGACACTTGCATCTCCAGAGCTTTGGTCCACTAGGGAAAGATAGAAACAGGGTGGGGGTATACTGACCTGTTAATGCCCATGCTCAGTGGAGAAGCAATTACAGAAGACAGAACTTCTACCTTCTGCTCCCCAAAACAACCTTGAGAGAGAAGTGATAGGATGAAGATAAGAATGCTCTGAACTCCAGCTCCAACAGCACCCAGAGAGAGAGAGAAGGAAAAGGAGAGGGACATATGGAGGTAATTATATTGTCATGAGTGGCTTGAAAAGAAAGAGAGGATTGAATCAGAAAGAAAAGGGGGGCAGCTATATATAAATGTGGATACATAGTTATAAAGATGATAGTTGGCCCATGTCTACAACTTTAGGGGAACTGTTGTGGATTGCAATGGAGCCTGAAGATTCAGAACTCTGGTTGTGGGGATGGTGTGGATTTTAACCCCTGTTGATATGTAATTCTTTAATAAAAAAATAAATTTTTAAAGAGACAAAAACAGTTCAATGAATATAGCAGAAAATGGACAAATAGAAACAGGCAATCTAAATATTACATGTAATTTTCTCACTTGAATCAGCAAGACTACTATAATTTTAATTTGGTAGTCTAGATATTCAGAGAAATTCAATAATTGTTATCTATTTGACCTGACATATGTATCTAAGAAATTTTAGTTTGTTAGATTTAGATGAAAATCTACTTGCATTTTTTATTGGGGTGATTAATGGTTTACATTCAGTAAGTACAGGTGTACATGTATAAATTTCTCAGTGTTCTGCAAAACACTCTTATCTTCAGCCCAGGTCTTCCTACCTGCAATTTTAATACACCAGAACACAATCATTTAAACCTGTCAGTTAAAATCATATAAACTCATGAGTTAAGAGATGTAAATAGTTCCTCTAAATTTCATTGAGATTTAATGTCTTGAAGAAAAGCCTTCTTCCTTCCCAAGCCCCTTACTATAACTTTGAATGTTTGACAATGTAATTAACATATGCAGTGAGACATATACAGAATAATGTATAGTATGAATGTATAAATTAAATTAAAAAAATAATTTTTAAAAAAAATTAAAAAGAGTGATTATTTGAACACCAGGAAGCTGGTCTTTTCTCACTAGACCAGAGTTACTAAAGTCAGCTGGCACTAGCCTCCAGAAATTCTAGTCTCCAGAAATTTGTTGTTTAGGCCACCCAATATAATATATTTTGCTATAGCAATTTATAAAAGAATATAGTATCTAGGTAAGTATAACAAATGCATAGACATTTTTCAAAGCATCAGACATGATTTCTTATCTCAATCTATTTGGTATTAACCTTGAACTTGAACTAGCTAATCACACTTATCAGTAAAATTGTGAGGGATAAAATGTCTTCATCTGTGAATTTATAATAATATAGCAAGGTATAAAGTACCATAGCTCTTAGAAAGTTTGTGAAATTAAAATGATTTAACAAACTGCAAACACTATATAAAATTAATGTATTGCCTTAGGGACATTGTACCACATGCTTTCTCTTAAAAGTGTCTCAATAAATGTTGCCTGTTTTACTTTAGTAGTTTATACAATATATACTTTCTGTGACATGTACCTATTGCTAGGGGTAGGAGTTCAATAATCAGCTAAAAACAGAAAATGTCTTTTACCTTTACAATGTGTGCCTCTGAGGGGAAATAGGTACTAAACAATTAGCAACATAATGAAATGTCAATTCCAACAGTGATCTTTGCCATGAATGAAAAGTATAGGGTACAAGCATTCACACTGGTGCATGAGATCTGAGTAAGATAGCCTGGAAAGCCTTCTTAACTAAGGGGAAATTGAGTTTACACCTGGGGGTGAGAGTAGAATTCATTTAGGCATGAGCACAACCAGGCAGAGGCCCTTTTCCATAATCATGCACCAGGTCCCCAGTGCCCCTCCATCAATAAAGTGGGGGAAAAAAATAAGTTGTGAGGCAAATAGGAGCATGAATAAATAGAAAAGTCACAGCACCCAACTTGATAGGACTGGAAAAGCAGTGCACATACAGCCAAGAGATGTAGAATAAGGTAAGCACAGACTTGCTGGACTAGGAAAGATGTGTGTCTTCACCTTAAGATTAATGTAGAGTACTTACAGCAGGGAGGAGGTGGGGGAAGACAGGAATAGTGTAAATTGAAGGAATTTCAGCAAAATGCATCACTGTGTATAGTTAGTCATTACTGTACTGTTATTGTGTTGGGAATTTTGTTAGCTACAAGAAATATGTTTTATGTAGATAATGTATGAGTCTAATCTATAGAAGGGCACAGATTTGAGTAAATGTTTTATAAGTAAAATGATTTTGCTAAGCAATTTACTAAAATATTCACTTCCAAAATTTGTGAATTAAAAGGTTCTAACCCAAGGGTGAGAGTGTTTTACAGAAAATTAAGAAATTTTAGACATGTAACAAAAATTGCATTAACTGTAAACCATTACCCCACCCCCAATAAAAACAAAAGAAAAAAGAAAAATGAAATTTTGCCCATTTGGAGAAAAAGACAAAGAAGGGGGAAGGGGATTCTAACCCACATTTCAATATCTACTACCTACCATCTATACAGCCATAAGCAAAAAGGTTCACTACTATCTGGTTGATTTTTTTTCCCAAAGACAGCAGCCTTTTCCACTGTTAAGAACTTCTATTTTGTTACTTTATATGTAGGTGAAAGGCATTTCTCTGTATTTTCCTTTCACTGAGCTTCTCTGCATAATGATTTTGCTGATGATTTTAAAAATAAAAAATAAGTTAAGCGCATGTGGCGCAAAGCGCAGGGACCGGCGTAAAGATCCCGGTTCGAGCCCCCGGCTCCCCACCTGCAGGGGAGTAACTTCACAGGCGGTGAAGCAGGTCTGCAGGTGTCTATCTTTCTCTCCCCTTCTCTGTCTTCCCCTCCTCTCTCCATTTCTCTCTGTCCTATCCAACAACGAATTGCATCAACAAGGGCAATAATAATAACCACAACGAAGCTACAACAAGGGCAACAAAAGGGGGAAAAAATGGCCTCCAGGAGCGGTGGATTCATGGTGCAGGCACCGAGCCCAGCAATAACCCTGGAGGAAGAAAAAGAAAAAAATTTAAAAAAATAAAAAATAAAAGTGGTTTGATTTCAAAGCCCTGTGTTTGTTTCCTCGTGCAAGGTATAATTGGTTGACTCAAAAACTTTTTCTTAGAGATTTAGTTAGTTAGTTAGTCAGTGAAGACGAGGGAGGCAGAGAACATTAGGATATATGTGTGTCTTCACCTTAAGATTAATGTAGAGTACTTACAGCAGGGAGGAGGTTTCCAGAAATCAAACCTGGTACCTTGGGCATGTGAATCATGAAATCTACTCACTGAGATAGGAACAAAATACATGATGCTGGGGGGGAGGGGAAAGAAAGAAAAAACTAGTATAGCCACGGGCCCTTTGGGATATAACTAAAATATGTCGACTACCTATCTACAGAACGGAGACACCCCCCCCCAACTCTTCATCTGCACTACTCTGGCCTTTAGGCTCATGATTAGTCAACAATTTGTTTAGCTTTATATGTTAACTTTCTTTTCAGCCACCAGGTTCCAGGTGATAGCATGATGCCAACCAGACTTCCCTGGACAGACAACCCCACCAATATGTCCTAGAGCCCTGCTTTCCCAGAGCTCTGCCCCACTAGGGAAAGAGAGAGACAGACTGGGAGTATGGATCCACCTGTCAATGCCCATGCTCAGCGGGGGAGCAATTACAGAAGCCAGACCTTCCACCTTCTGCATCCCACAATGATCTTGGGTCCATACTCTGAGAGGGTTAAAGAATAGGAAAGCATGGGAGTCGGGCTGTAGCGCAGCGGGTTAAGCGCAGGTGGCGCAAAGCACAAGGACCCGCATAAGGATCCCGGTTCGAACCCCGGCTCCCCACCTGCAGGGGAGTCACTTCACAGGTGGTGAAGCAGGTCTGCAGGTGTTTATCTTTCTCTCCTCCTCTCTGTCTTCCCCTCCTCTCTCCATTTCTCTGTCCTATCCACCGACGACAACAACAATAATAACTACAACAATAAAACAACAAGGGCAACAAAAAGGGAATAAATAAATAAAATAAATATAAAAAAAAAGAATAGGAAAGCTGTCAAGGGAGGGGATGGGATACTGAGTTCTGGGTACTGAGTGTGGAGCTGTACCCCTCTTATCCTGTGGTTTTGTGTTACCTTTTTATAAATAAAAAAAAAATACATGATGTAACTTCTTTCTTCAACTCAGTGACCCATCTTCTTGTGTGTGTGTGTGTGTGTGTGTGTGTGTGTGTGTGATTAGTATATTACAGTATAAAAGATTACAATTATAGTTTCACATCATATCTACCACCAAAGCTGAGTTCTCACAAAGCTGAGTACCATAGTTCTCACAAGTCTTAGTCTGCTTCTCTCTCTCTCTCCCTTCTTTCTTCTCTCTCTCTCTCTCTTTCTCTCTCCTTCTGCCTCTCTTGCCTCTCTCTCTCCCTTTCTCTTTCTCTGTGTGTTTATAAGTTCATGTGTATCAGTACTCTAGATTCCACATGAGCAAAACTACCTGGTAGTATTCTTTCATCTCTTTACTTACTCTACAAAACATAATTACTTTCAGTTATATCCATTTTGTTCTAAAGGATGCAATATAATTTTTCCAGAGTAGTATTCCAAGAGACATATACCCCATAACTTCTTTAGTTAGTCATCCATCAATGGATATTTAGGCTTCTTCCATTCTTTGGCTATTGTGAATAATACAGCAATGAACATATGGGTGTATATGTTCCTTCGAATTAGTATTTGAGTTCCTACTAGATAAAAAGCTAAGAGTGGTATTGCTGGATCATAAGGAAATTCCATTTTTGTTTGTTTAAGGACAGTCCATACAGTCTTCTGAAGTAGCTGTACCAGTTTGCATTCCCACAAGAATGTAGCAAAGTTCTTTTTTCTCCACAAATTCTTCAACACCTGTCATTCCCTGGCTTATTGATACAAGCTATTCTTTCTGGTTCTTCTTCTAGCGTTTGCCATTCTTTCTGGTGTGACATGGTATTTCTCTGTAATTGTAATTTGCATTTCTCTAATGATAAATGAAGTGGAACATTACTTAATTTGAATTTAGGCCTTGTATATCTCTTCTCTAAAGAACTGTCTCTTTAGTTTTCCGGTAAACATTTTGCATTATTTTTACTTATTTTGTAGGTATGTACCAATTCTATATAGATATATAATATCAGTCACTTGGAGGATGACCGATATGCAAATATAGTCTCCTTTAACTGGGTTGTCTTGTATAGTTTCCTTTTGGTGTACTGCTTTTTAGTTTCATGTAGTCTCATTTATTTACTCTTGTTTTTATTTTGCATGCCCAGGCAGTTGAGTTCCAGTTTGGTGAAGTTTGGGGGGGGGGGGTTCTTTAGGTATAATATCATGTCATCAGCAAATAGTGATAACTTAATTTTGTCCTTTCAAATCTGTATGACTTTGATATATCTTTCTTGTTTGATTGCGGTGGCAAGGACCTTGAGTACTATATGAAATAAAAATGGAGATGGGAGGCGTCTTTGTCTGTTTCCTAATTTTAGGTGGGAAGATTTCAGATTTTCCCTAATGAGAATGATGTTGGTTATGGGTTTGTTGTAAATAATCTTTATTATGTTGACAAATTGTCCTTCTATTTCCAGTTCCTAGAGTTATCTTTATCATAAATGGACGATGGATTTTGTCAAGTGCCTTTTCTGCATCTATATGACTTTGTGATTTTTACCTTTCTTTTTTTTTTATTTCTAAAAAGGAAACATTGACAAAACCAGAGTATAAGAGGGGTACAACTCCATACAATTCCCACCATCAGAACTCCATATCCCCACCCCTGATAGCTTTCCTACTCTTTTTTTATATAATTCTTTTAATGTTTATTGATTGATTCCCTTTTCTTGTCCTTGTTTTATTGTTGTAGTTGTTACTGATATTGTTGTTGGATAGGACAGAGAGAAATGTAGAGAGGAGGGGAAGATGGAGATGGGGGGAGGAGACACCTGCAGACTTGTTTCACTGGCTGTGGAGGGACTCTCCTGCAGGTGGGGAGCCAAGTTTTTCACCACCTAAGCTTAACCCTCTGCACTACTGCCCGACTCCCAGCTTTCTTATTCTTTAACACTCTCTGAGAGTATGAACTCAAGGTCATTGTGGGGTGCAGAAGGTGGAAGAACTGGCTTCTGTAATTGATTCCCCACTGAGCATGGGTGTTGACAGGTTGATAAGCAACAGGCAATAGTAACTTAACATAAAAGTGTTTAATAGCCCTCTGTGATTAGACTTAGACCTAATAAGTCTAGAAACCTAATAGAAGTGCCTAAAGAAGGCATCATAAATTATCTAATCAATCAGACTTAGACCAATTTAGCTTGTCAATCTAGTAGAAAAGCCCAAAAAGACAGAACTCAAAAATCAAAGTTTGGTTGAGTACAACAAATGACACTCAACACTTTAACAACTGAGAAAATGTCTAAGCTCCTTAGACTTAGATACCCTCTTCACCTACTTCCTATTACATTTCTCTCACTCACTCCAAAGTTAACCTTATCAAAGTAAGGATTACAAAAGCTGAATAAGGGTAAGAGACTTGCATACTTTAATGATGACTCTTTAGTCACTATCAGGCTACCCCATCAGCTGGGGCTCTATTCAGGGAGTCCTGAGATTCCCAAACAGACTTGATGGGCCTAGAAGTGGAATAAATCCTTCTCTCCATTGTTACTGGTCATCTCTATCAGGAACAACAAAATAAACCAATTTGTGGGCCTTTTGGACCTTGCCCTCAACTTGTATCAACAATGGTAGAGAATGTCCCATCCTCCAAGGGGAGGATGGACAACATACTCTATGCTACACCTGAGGAAGATGGGTCAATATTGGGGCAACTTGGAACATTCCTACTCATCATCACAGAATGTGAGCTCAGATCTACAGGGATGCAGAGATCATATAGACTCCTAAGCTGAATATGGGCCCCATATCAGATCAAATCGATGGCATTTACAGTCAGCAATATTTATACCCCTTTCCCATATTAGGGAGCTACTCTCTTCCCTGATCCAGCTTTTGCTCCATTTCCAGCCATGACATCATCTCTCCAGACAATAACTTGTATCCATCTGCATATCAGATTTCAGGCTCAGGAGAAAAAAGAAAAAACTAGTATAGCCATAAGCCCTTTGGAATATAACTAAAATATGTCTACTAGCTATCTACAAATTGGAGTACCCCCCAACTCTTCATCTGCATTATTCCAGCCTTTAGGTTCATGATTGTTCAGCACTTTGTTTGGCTTTGTATGTTAACTCTCTTTTCAGCCACCAGGTTCCACATGCTAGCATGATGCCAACCAGACTTCCCTGGACAGACGACCCCACCAATATGTCTTGGAGCTCTGATTCCCCAGAACCCCACCCCACTAGGGAAAGAGAGAGGCAGGCTGGGAGTATGGACTGACCTGTCAACACCCATGTTCAGCAGGGAAGCAATTATAGAAGTCAGACCTTCTAACTTCTGCACTCCACAATGACATTGTATCCATACCCCCAAAGGGTTAAAGAATGAAAAGCTATCAGGGGAGAGGATGGGATACAGAGTTCTGGTGGTGGGAATTGTGTGTAGCTGTACCCTTTTATCCTATAGTTTTTTCAGTTTCCTTTTAATAATAATAAAAAAATTAAAGTCCCAAAATAAACTATGAATTAAGTGTTCTTGGTGTATATCCAAAACTCAGGAATGTCTGTTAATGTCATGACCAACTATATTCCTTTCCAAATGACCCTAGGTGGTTTCTGTCAGCTAACTGCTTTGTAGACTTGCAACTCTAATGTAATTTTAGACACAAACTGACCTCTCCTCCACTCTACAAATGACAAATGACTTTTTAAATTAAGGTTGTCTCTAGAAGAAGTTGCTGGTGCTAAAGAAAGAATCTGGGAATAGAATTTCTTTCCTATGAAATTAAAAGGGCCACTGAAATCACAGAGCTGATTATAACTGTCTAGATGTCCTAATATTTAATCAGAATCATTTTTACATGTCATCATGCTCCATATGACTTACATCCACTTCTAGTAAAAATGTTGTCTTCCATTAAAAGTCTATCTTAGCGGGCCTGATAGTGATGCACTTGGCTGAGCACACACATTACCATGCACAAGGACCAGGGTTCAAACCCCCATCCCCATCCTTGCAGAAGGAAGCACCACAGATAGTGAAGCTGGACTGCAAGTGTTTCTCTTTCTCTTTCCCTCTCTACCACCCCTACTCTCTCAATTTCTCTCTGATATACCATATAATACAAATAAAATAATAAAATAACGCAAGCAAAAACATTAAGACTATCCTGAGTCAGAAGAAAATGGAAGTTAACCACAGAAAGAACAGAAACAGCAAGAGTAGCTTAACATTTTGACCCTGACAGCCTAGTCCTATAATGAAAGTCCACAAAGTTCAGAGAATTGTAGAGACTCACATCTAGACAATGTGTCTGTCTGGAAAAGTTAAATTTCAACATGAATGGGACTCAGAATTACATAAAAACTCTATTTAAAAAGTTTTACATATAGACAGTGTGTTTTTGCACTATTTCCCACACCCTCCAGAGTGGATATGGGCTTTTGTCTACAAGAATCTCTCCTTAAGCCCCTCTCTGTCTATGAGCCACATATGTTTGCACTCACACATGTTTGCATGACTTGGTGGGTCCCCAAAGTAGTCCTAGTCTTGTCTTTTTGCATAATCTGATCCAAGTTTATTAATTTAAAGTGTTGGCTACCTGTGGCTATTTCATTATGAAACTTGGTAAACATTTTAAATTAAATGCATTCTGAGAGCTTTTACTTATGTATGCATTTAAGATAGAGACAAAGAAAATGAGAGGGAAGGGGAGATAAAGATACCTGCAGCACTGTTTCACCACTCATGAAAATTTCCTCTGTAGGTGCAGACCAGGGCAAGACCCTGGTTCTTGCACACTGTCATTTGTGTGCTCAATCAGATGTGCCACTACATGACCTCATAAAGTAAATGCATTCTAAAACTCAATGCCGCAGGAGTTTCTTCACATTTTAATGTGCTCCATTAAATGAATTTAAATTAAATATGACCCATGCTTTCTTTTGAAAGCACCAGTAACCAAGCAGCATAAGAGAGGCAGGCAGTGAAGTGGATTAGGCTTTCTGGATAAAATGAAGAGAAAGGAAAGGACAGACACAACCATTCCTTCAGCCTTAACTCTGACACTGATCTTCCAAAGAGCTTGAAAATTCTTTCAGCTTCCTCTGACTACATTTCTTTTTTTTTAAATGTTGCTTCTTTATTTCATATTGGTGATTTAATATTGATTTAAAAGATGATAAAACAATAGGGATATACCTACACATCATTCCTACCACCAGAATTCTGTGACCAGATTCCCTCCACTGGGTTTCTCCCAAGGTCACAGATATAGGTAGATCTAACATAATGTATTTATATCTGCCTATTTTCTTGCCTATTTTTTCCTAGGATCTTGCCTTCACTTCCTTTCCTAAGTCACACCTACACCTATTATTACTTATAAGCATGGTTCCTTTGTTCTTCTTCTCTCTCAGATAAGAGAAAAAGTTTCTGGCTTCCTCTGGTGTTTTCTAGATAGAGCTCCCTTTCACTAATGGTAGAAAAACAAGATTCAAGGTGACAGAAACTTCTGGTTCTGATGTAATTGGGGTTCGAAGCTGTCTGGTGGTCATCTTTCCATTTACCCCTCTGGTAGTACGAATCAAATATTTTTGGTGGGAGTTCTGACTTTTGTAGTTGCTCCTCTGCTGGATATGGATGTTCTCTGCCAACATTTCCTTATGAGTGAAATTGAAAGAGTAACTTCCTAGCTTTAAAAAAAAAAAGAAAGAAAGGAAAGAGGAGAAAGAGGAAGAAGAGACAGCATAGTAGTTATACAGACTCTCATATCTGAGGCTTAAAGGTCCCAGGTTCAGTCCTCCAATGACAATTAGCCAGAGCTCTGGTAAAATAAATAAATAAATAAACAAAAAATGACAGAACTGGAGGTATTGTACTCCTACATTTCAAACTATATTATAGGGCCATTGTAATCATAACTGCATGGTACTGGAACAAAAATAGACATAGTGACCAAAAATCCCAGAAATAATCCCTCACAACCTATGGACATCTAATTTTTAGCAAGAGAACCAAACTGCTAAACAGAGAAAGGTGAGTCTCTTTAGCAAATGATGTTGGGACACTTAGGTTGAAATATGAAGAAAAATGACACTGAATCATTACATTTCACCAAACCCAAAAGTACACTCTAAAGAGATCAAAGACTTGAATGTTAGAGTACAACTATTAAATACAAAGAGGAAAATGTTGTCTTTACTCTCTTCCATCTAAGTTTTATAGGCATTTTAATGATTCAATGTCATACATCAGAAGGATAGTAACAACAAATGCTGGAAAGGTGGCAGATAGAAAAGAACCCTCTCACACTGCTTGTAGTAATGTAAACTGGCCCAACCCCTGCAGAGAGCAGTTTGGGGGAACTTTGGTGGTCTGATAGTAACAAAAAGGGCCATCATTAAAGTGTTCCAGTCTCTTGCCCTTACCCAGCTTTTGTAGTCCTTACTTTATCTGGCATAGTTGGATTTGCTTTCAATGTGGAACAACAATGGTAGGGACAGGACAGCCCCATTCTCCAAAGGAAGCTTGGGTCAACATACTCTGCCACTTGAGGAAGACTGGTCCTGAAGTGAATGCAGCCAAGAATGTTCCTAGCAATGACCATGGAATGTGAGCTCAGACTGACAGGGATGCAGAGGTTACACAGGTTCTTGTGCTGAATATGAGTAGACAAGGTCCCCAGATTATATTGCTGGGGTTTACAGCTAACAGTATTTGTGTGCTTTTCCCATATCTAGGAACTACTCTCTGCCCTTAGTGGTACAATTCCACACAATTCCCACCACCAGAACTCTGTATCCCATCCCCTCCCTTCTGATAGCTTTCCTATTCTTTAATCCTCTGGGAGTATGGACCCAAGGTCATTGTGGGGTGCAGTAGGTAGAAGGTCTGGCTTCCGTAATTGCTTTCCTGCCAAACATGGGCATTGGCAGGTCTACCTATACTCTCAGCCTTTCCCTAGTGGAGCAGAGATCTGGAGAAGCAGGGCTTCAGGACACACTGGTGGGGTCATCTGCCCAGGGAAGTCTGTTTGGCATCATGGTAATGTCTGGAACCTGGTAGCTAAAAAAGGAGTTAACATATAAAGCAGAACAAATTCTTGACTAATGATGAAGTTAAAAGCAAAAATTGTACAGATGAAGATTTGGGATCTCTGTTTTGGAAAAAGTTAGCCGGCCTATTTTAGGTATATTCCAAAGGGCCCATGGCTTTACTAGTTTTTGCCTGAGCCTGACATCTGATATGCAGGTGGACCCAAGTTATTGTCTGGGGAGATGATGTCATGGCTAAAAAGGGCTAAAAAGCTGAATCAGGGAAGAGAGTAGCTCCCAAATATAGGGAAAACATATAAATATTGTTGACTGCAAACCCCATCGATTTGATCTGGGGTCCATATACAGCCTTCTAATACTATTTCCAACTTTGACACCATCTCCCCAGATAATACCTTTAGCCCACCTGCATGTTAGCTGTCGTGCTCAGGAAAAAGTTAGTAAAGTTATGGGCCCCTTGGAATATACTTAAAATAGACTTCCTAGCTTTTTCCAAAATGGAAACACCAAATTTCATCTGCTATAGTCTTACCTTTAGGTTCCTGATAATTAAACAATTTGTTCTACTTTATATCTTAATGATTTTTAGTCACCCAATTGCAGATGCTACCATAATGCCAACCTGATTTGCCTGGGCAGACCACCTCACCAATATGTCCTGTAACTTCACCTCCTCAAAGCCCTATCCCACTAGGGCAAGATAGAAACAGGCTGGAGATATGGATCAACCTATCAATGTCCATGTCCAGTGGAGGAGATGGGAAACAGAAGTATGCTAGTGGGAATTGTACGAAATGCAATTCTCTTATCCTACAATGGAATATAATTATCCTACAACCTTGTCAATCATTATTAAATCACTAATAAAAAAAAGTCATATGGATGAGTTACTCAGTCTTTCTGGATCTCTTCCATGAGTGAAGTATACACACTAATAATAAAATTATCTTTACTTTTTATCTATCAATCTACTTTACTCTTTACTATTTGTCCAGCCTTAAAGAAGCCAAAGGAGTGCTGAATGACTTCTTTCTACCCTACAGCAGCAAAACAAATGTGAACTTTAATTACACAGCATTCAGTTATCCACCATAATCAATTTCAGTGATATTTGTATTTTAGTTGATACAATGAGACAGTCTGAAAGCAAGTTTTTAAAAGACTTCTAATGTTCCTATTCTTGGACTACATATTAATAAAAATGGCTCCTAATTGAAATTGACCACTACTGATGGCAAAATTTACCAGAGTAACTCTCAAGAACTTTCTTCATGGTGCTTATCAAGTTATATGATAGCTTAAATATATCTCCCATTGAAAACCTCACTTCACTAACTCATATCACTAGGATATCTAGAAAACAAAACTGAAATGACAGGCACAGGTCTTCTTGTAATTATTAAAAATGCTCTTTCTTTTTTTCTTAACTAGTATAGTGAAATTTAAATACTTCCTGGCTGGATTTTGCACTCCATTATTTGTGACTTGCAACTAGAGAAGAGCTTACTGTGTCTGTTCCCAATTGACAAACAACAGTTTCATAATAGTCTTCAGTTGGTTAAATGAAAGACAGAAATTCTGTTCAGCAATATTGTTCAGATTTAAGAGTTACCAGTAAAATTAGTTTAAGCTTAGAAATTAGTTAAAAACTCAAGTGTTGACAATCGCCATAAAGTGGAAGCTACCTAAATGCCCAACAACAGATGACTGGATCAAAAAGCTATGGGATATATATGTTATGGAATACTACTCTGCAATTAAAAAGATGACACTGTGCTCTTTGGGACAAAATGGATGGAACTGGAGGTGATTATGCTTAGCAAAATAAGCACCAAAAAATGTGAAAAGTAACTGCCAGATAGTTTCCCTTAGTGGAATCCAGAAAACTGATATGCATGAAGCTTCAAAGAAAAAGGAGGAGGAGGAGCAGTAGCAGCAAATTATTTCTAAAATTTTGTGACAACTTTTATTTAATAAAGGACTTTGGTGGTATGTGCAGTGTGAAATTATAGTCTGACAAAAAAATTAAACTATAGTCTGTAAGCTTATAATCTCGTAAAACACTATTAAACAGTTACAAATTAAGAACATGATTTTATTAAAGAAAAACTCATGTAAGAAGATAAGGGTATATGAATGTCAAATGTATGGGGTTATGTGAAATTTCTACACCACCCTCTCAATTCTACTCATTTTTCATATTTTATTTTATTTTGTTTCCTTTATTTATTGTCTGCAGGGTTATTGCTGGAGTTCAGTGTCAATACTAGAAATCCACTGCTCCTCGCAGCCATTTTTTTTCCATTTTATTGGATAGGACAGAGAGAAATTTTGAAAAAGAGAGAGGGAGAGAAAGCCACCTGCATATCTGCTTCCCATTTGTGAAGCTTTATCCCTGCAGATGGGGAACTAGAGGCTCGAACCCAGATCCTTGCACTGATTCTTGCACTTAGTACAATGTGTGTGCGCTTAAGCAGGTGCACCACCACCCAACCCCTTTTTTCTCTCTTCTGTAGGACAGAGAGAAGTTGAGATGGGAGAGGGGAAACAGAAAAGGAGAAAGATAAACCTTCTTATAAAGTGACACTTGTGAAGTGACACTTGTGAAATGTGCCTCCTGCATGGGGGTAGTGGGGGCTTGAATCCATTCTTTGCACAGTCCTTGAGCTTGTATATTATGTGCCCTTAACCTGGTGTGCCACCTCCTGGTCTCCAATTCTATGCTTCAGTTGTTAGAAAACACAATTTCCTTATACAGTGTAAGGTGATTGCAATGCCACTGTCCTTAAGAAGTCAAAAAGGGAATGGAAAGGAGAATAATAAGATTAAACAAACAAACAAACAAAAAGTATGGATCAACCTGTCAATGCCCATGTTCAGCAGGGAAGCAATTATAGAAGCCAGACCTTCCACCTTCTGCATCCCACAATGACCTTGGGTCCATACTCCCAGATGGTTAAAGAATAGGAAAGCTATCAACGGAGGGGATGGGATACGGAGTTCTGGTGGTCGTAGCCCTCTTATCCTATGGTTTTGTCGGTGTTTCCTTTTTATAAATAAATAAGAAAAAATCAGAGACTAGAGAAACACAATGGACAGACACATGAATTGGGGTTAAGTTTTGCATGTAATTCACAAATGTGTCCAGCTTCTAAGCTCAGACTAGGACTGATAACAAGTAACATGTTAGACACATTAGACCCTGGGGATGGACAGCAAAAGGGATCCATACAGAAATCCTCTAGACAAGCTCATGTGGACTTAAGAGCAAAAAAGTGATAAGAAAAAGCTTACCATTTGTCCTGTGTGGTATTAGTCCTCCTGACAAGCAGACCCTCCCTGAGGACCCTTCACAACCCCTTCCCACCATTGCCCCCTTCCCCCTACCAGCCTGCACCTGCTCTTGAACTTAATCTGATGATGTCTTTGGATCTTCAAAGACCCAGCTTTAAAATTTGACTACAAATGTTAACCCCCCCCCCAAAAAAAATGACCACTTTAGAAGATAACCCGCATCTCTACCACAAGCTGAATAAGTTCTTAAAGAACGAAAGAGCATGGTTGCCTCTTTAAACCGTCCACTTACCCCCAACATCTGGTGAATGTAGTAATATTCCGGCCCTTGGTTATACAGCAGGAAGGTTTTCCAGAAAAGCAGCACATTCCAGGAGAGCCAGAGAAGCTACATCAGACATAGGGAAAGAGAACAAAGATTAAAGATAAATGAACAATGTCCGACAACAGGGAAAGTCTGGAGTGCACTGGACATTGTGGATGCTTCCAAGGGAAACTGGGTGTCAGCTGCAGAGAGCATGTACCATCCATCAGAGAGCTGAAAGGGCCCTGAAAGAAAGCCAGAGCATCTGTCCACACTCAGGCCTGAGCACCTGAGCTTATGCTCTAAGAAGCAAAGGACTTCCTGAGTGATGTAAGTCACCACCACCACCGCCCCCCACCCCCATCCCACCCCATTACAGAGAAGACAAAGAAATCACGGCAGGCCAGCTTTGAGGTGCTGGGATACAGCGGAAGAAGCAAAGTGGAGAGAAACAGAGGAACCTGTAACTAAAGGTGAGCACCCCTGCTGCCTCATCCAGGGGGAAGGAAGCAGCAGACCTTCCAAGGGCTGCAGTTCGAGCCTTGGAAAGTTTGTTTGCGGAGAATTGTCACTACCACCACCACACACACACACACACACACACACACACACACACACACACACACACACACACACACACTTGGCCGGGCGCGCAAAGTCCCTGCAGCCTACCAGACAGAGGTGCTTGCCCCCTTCGTTGGCCAGCCAGCTCCGCCAAGACACCGCCATGCCTCCAGTCCAGTGAGCAGCCAGGACAGGGAGCCCGGAGTAGCAAGGCGACCGGTCGTGGGTGCTTCCCAGAGGTTGGGGGTGGAGGGATAGGAGGAGCCGCCCACTGATGGGATGTGGCGCCGCTGGCGCAGAAAGGGAGGGGCGGGGCGCAGGGGGCGGAGCACACTGCAACCCAGTGTACGTGCTGGTAGGGCTACACTAGGAGCTGGGAAAGGCGGCAGTGTCTGTGAAGGCGAGTTGCGTGGGAATTGCAGCTCTAAATTGGTCAAAGGGGGACATGGGGTTAGACTAGAAGTTGAGGAGGAGGCTGGGTGCAGTGATTTTGGGTGAGGAAAAGGGACGGATTGTTGGGGAGTTGCAGCTCTGAATTGGCGGGGGGCAGGCGCTGGAGGGGGGCTGCTGAGGGGATGCTATGCCTATGCTCTAGGAGTTGGAGATGGGAGTGGGAGGTAGAGAAGTTATGCAACCGGTGACCTGTCCAGGCCCCAGCTCCGAGTGCTGGCACGACCCTCCTGCTGGCGAAGACTGCTGCTGCTCCAAGGTCCAGATCCTGCAGGCTATCCACTGAGGAGAATCAAAGGACAAGGGCGAGCTGCACCGAAGCCCGAGCAGACCCAGTTACCCACCAGAAGCTCCTCTAAATCGAACAAAGAGCAGGGAAAGAACTCGGAGCGGAAGCTGCTTTGCTCTGCTCCCCCAGTCCCCTCCCATTACACAGCACATTCTCCCACCCCCAGCTACCCACTCCGTCCCCAACCCCGCCCCGGCCTTGAGGCAATTTTTTTTGCTAAACTTGGGGATCCTAAGAGCACGGGGAATTAATAGTGACGTAACACTTGAGGACTTAGGGCAACTTTGATTCATTCTCTTTTGGAAAGGTGACTTTTTACCTCCTGGAGCAGCACGTGTTTTGAGTTTGAGAAGGAGAAAGGGAGGGCAGGGAGTGTGAAACTACTAAGTACTCCCTGGCCTCCACTGCAAACAGATCAGGGTTGAGGAAAGGTAGGGTCATAAAGAATACTCATGCAAAGTAAGCATTTATTGGAGTTTGTATCCATCCGAAACTTTCATTAGAACCTGTCACTGGAAATGCTCCAACTTCTATTGGTTGTAGGAAAAGTCATGACGCATTTTTGCATAGAAAAATACAATTATGACTTTTCCAAAAGCCCATAGAGACTTAGAGCTCAATTTTCAGTCTCTTGGTGTTATCAAGCCTTTCCTGAGCCTAGCAATACTTTCCTGAAAGTTTCACAAGTCTCATGGGATGCTATATTTTCTTTCTTCCTACTCTCAGGGAACTTACTCCCTTTTGAAAATTTATCAGTAGCTTATTCTCACCTATTAATTAGCACCAGAGATGCCCAGGGTTTCACATGTTCTCACTTCCTTCTTGCAGCACCACCTAGGCTCTTAATCTGCATCTCCTTAGAAGGGAAGATCCAACTTCCTTACATCACTGCCCAGGTGTCAGAGGGTCATCTCTACTCTCAAAGGACATTCCACCCCCCACCCCCCAGCAGAGTCCTGCAGTAGCCAACAAATCCTGAAAACTGGATCTACTTTGTTATCTTATTTGTTTAACTTCCATAGTTTTTACTAGCACTTTTTATTTTATTTTATTTTATTTTTACAGAGAAAGGGAGAAAGACTGCAAGAAGGAGAGAGAGAAAGAAATAACTTCCGTTCCACTTGGCTAGTAAATCTCTACTCCCCCCCTTCCCCAGGTTTTGTGGAGTCCTCAGGCATGGTAACAGGATAATATGGATTCTACAAGGTGACTTCCAGTGTCTTTCTGTGTCTTATGCGGTGCTTGTTTGCAAACAGACCTGGAGTGTCACACCATTAAGGCTTTTAGCTGAGTTTTCCAATCAGGGACAAAGTCTGCATAGAAGCATATAATAATCATCATCCAGAGATGATTATTTCCTTTCTTTCAGCACTCTTGTTGAAATGTCACCTGGTATGAGGCCTGTTTTAAAAGCACAATCCTCTTAGAACTCTCAAATCATGTTCTCCTGAAGATTGTATATGTTAAGTGTGTTCACTTTAAATACACTACATTCAAAAGGGAGGAGGGGGGTGGATGCTGGGGCATCTGGATTTGTTGTGAAAGCACTGAGCCCCAAGGATGCCATGATGGCAATTAAAAATAAATGAAGGACAGAAAGATGAAAATGAAACAGGAGAGCTATACGTTGGAAATTAAAAGAGCCATTATTTTCAGAATTCCCATTGATACCTTCAAGCTTTTACTCATTCAGATAATGACACAAAGAAACTATATAATTCTTAAATCTGTCTTTGTCCCAACCCCCCAATTCAGGAACTTTTGATTTTAACTAACATCAGAAAAGGTAAACCAATAGTATCCTTATCTATGACATTTAAACACTTTGTTGTTGTTGTTGTTTGTTTGTTTGTTTTGCATAGTCTCCAGGCCTTCAATGTTTCAGGCCACACTTTTCAATGAGAAAGAGAAGGAGATAGAAAAATGCAAAAACACTACAGCAACAAAAGCTTCCTACAATGTGGTGGGAGACTGGTTCAAACCTCAGTCACACATAACAAAGCAGGTGCACAATCCTATTTTGTAAGCTCTCAAGTTATTTTCACAACACACTGAATTTTACAGCACATGCCTTAATATATAATTCAAAGTAAAAATCTCATTAAGCTCTTCTTCCCCTACTGCATGCAATGCACTTTTCTCAGTGAATTCTGTGAATAGATCAATTACGAATCAATGATCAAAAGCTGAATGAATCCATATGGAATCCCCATAACATCTCAGGAAGCCGATTTTCATATATGTTCTCAGCCTTTGGCTCATGACCTTCCTGATCCACTTAAAACCAACTGAGACCTTCCTCAAACCTTTCTAGAACTAAGAACCTTGTTGTTTACAAATGGCATCCTGTTCTTGTCATGTGGTAACTAAAAGTCAGAGAAGGAGCTCATAGAGAACCCTCCCAATGGAGAGAATTCTGATTACCAAATACATTGGCATTCTTCTAGTTATAGTCATAAGTAACATTTCTAAGTTTATAATTTCAACAGAAAGGAGAACCTGGCAAAATATTCTAAGTATTGTCATGAGTTACAAGTGAAGCAATTAAACAATAGGAAAATAAAAGATATATATATATTTTATTAATTAATTTAGCTCTGGATGTTAATGTTTTCTAAACTTTTTTTTCTAAAAAATTCATGTATCATTTCCTTGAAATTTGAGTGAGAGAGTTAGGTCTGGAACTCATTTAAATAAAATATAACTTGTAGATTTTACATGCAGATCATACTCTTTCACCTCTAAAAATTATAAGCACAAGTGCTATAAAAAAGAAACATGTGGAGCTGGGCAGATTATGCACCTGGTACAGCACACATGTTTTAATACATAAGGACCTGTATTCAAGACCCCAGTTCCTACCAGCAGGGGAAAAAGCTTCATGAGCAGTGAATCAGTGCTATAGTAGTGCTATAGTATCTCTCTTTGTCTCTCCCTCTCTATCTCCTCCTTCCCACTTATCTCTGTCTCTATCCAATAAGTACATAAATGAACAAATAAATAAAATATTTTGAAAAGAGACACATAAGACCATGGACTATAAATACAGACCAACAAAGACTTGAAGGTTATAAGGGTTCCTGTGGGTCAGATCAATTTGGTAAATAGTTAATTGTATTTATATATTTTCTTCAGATTTGGGAGTTACTCTCTGCCGTGATCCAGCTTTCTAGTCCTATCTTCAACTCTGACATCATTTTTGCAGAAAATATTTTTATACTGCCTTATGTTAGCTAGCAAACTTTAGCAAAATTGCCAAATTTCTATGCCCTTAGGAACATATCTAAAATAGCATCTTTTCACCCTAAAATTCCTTATCTCTACTTTTCATTGCTATTTATTAAACATTTTGTCCTACTTTATATCCTACTGCCTTTTAGCTGCCAATTTGCAAATGCTACCATGATTTCATCCTGAACTCCCTGGGCAGATGACCTCATCAGTGTGTCCTGGAACCTCACTTCTCCAGTGCCCTGCCCCACTAGAGAAAGATAGAAATAGGCCAGCTGTATGAATTGACCTGGCATTGTCCATGTCTAGTGGAGAAGCAATTATAGAAACCAGGTCTTCCATATACTACAGCAAAAAAAGAATTATGATACATTCTCCCTGAGAGGTAAATGTTAGGGGAAGGTGACCAAAAAAAAAAAAATGAAGGACAGTCAACGCCCATGTTCAGCGGGGAAACAATTACAGAAGCCAGACCTCACACCTTCTGCAAACCACAACGACCCTAGGTCCATGCTCCCAGAGGGATAGAGAATGGGAAAGCTATTGGGGAGGGAATGGGATATGGAAATTGGGTGGTGGGAATTGTTAGAGTTGTATCCCCCCCATCCTATGATTTCATTAATGTTTCCTTTCTTAAATAAATAAACAAATTAAAAAAAAAAATGAAGGACATTCAGTAGTAGTAGGTATGACATAGAAAGGAAGAGAAGGCAGGACCATTAGGAAAAAAAAGGCAAACATATATAAATATAAATAGATAGGAAAAAAAAGGCAAACATATATAAATATAAATAGATAGGTATAAATATAAATAGATAGTTATAGAAATAATAGTCGGGGTTTCCGGAAGATGGCAGACTGAGAAGCTGCTAGTGGTTTGAGCTCCAGCCACATCGTCTGGAAACGGTAAGATTTTCTGCCTTTAGTAGGCCAGTCAATAGGGGGTCCTAGCAGTGACACCAAGGAGGTGACTATAACTTAATTTGAGTTAAAAAATAGAGCAAAAAGAAAGGGAAAAAATTTTCTTTTAAATTATTATTCCCAAAGCACACCCCCTAACCCCTTCACCCCCCCATAACCAATCCCTGGGGACCAGAGATCTGCTCTGAGCAGGCTCCCCTGCTGAGCTTCTTTCTTTACCAAGATTCCTGTCCCACCAGGGGGTGTCATTCATTCTAAGTCTATTCCCTACTGAAACCTTTGGCATTTTTTCTTCCTAAGTAGCCAACCAGCTGCCTCTGCTCAGAGGGCCTGAGGCAATCTGAAGCCATCCAAGATTCAGGACAGGTTTTTCACTCTGTTCTATTTTATTATCAATACAATATAAACGTGTACCCCTTTCCCCCTCTCCTTCAGGTTGACCAGAATTAACTTTTAGTGTATTTTCCATTGCTAGGTAACCAGGTGTCTTATTCACTGCCAAAATAATTTGTCTCACTTTTCCTACCGCCCCTACCCATTCTCTCCCTCTGCCCCCACATAGCTAATTAAATAATAAAAAGAAATAAAAAACTCTTTCCTTTCACTGTTCTTTTATTACTGTTCTTTTTCTTATCTTTTTCTTTTTTTCTCTCTATTTTTTCTTCTTTTTCTCATTCTTGTCATCCTTTCTTCCTTCCTCCTTCAGCTTTCTGAATTCACTGACACATGTTTGGGAATTATTTTGGGGAAGAAATATGACTCAGAGTGGACTCTCTCTGCATGGATCTCTGCTCAAATTCCCTTTCTCCTTTAGCTACCCCTAGAATATACAGTGGATAGTAGATTTGCATAACTGTCTATTCCTGCTATTCTTGTCTAGTCCTGAGGTGTTTTTTTTTTTTTTTCTTTCTTTATTAACAATCAGCTGCCTATGCTCAGGAGGCTGGAGGCAATCTCAAACAAGGCTTTTTCCCTGCTCTATCTTATTATTAATATTATATAAAGGCATATCTCTTTCCCCCCTCTTTTAGGTTGACCAGAATTAACCCTTAGGGTATCTTTCATTGCTAGGGTAAGAGGCATTTTATCTATTGTGAGAGGAACTTGTTTTGTTACTCCTACCTCCTTTACAGACTCTCCGCTTCTTCCTACTCCTACCTAATTAAATAAATAAATAAATAAAATAAAATAAGAAGTAATCAATTAAAAAAACCTTTCCTTTCACTGCTCTTTTATTACAGCTCTTTTTCTTATCTTTTTCCTTTTCTCTATCTTGTTTCTCTTTTTTTTTTTTATCTTGTAATATATTTCTTCCTTCCTTCTTCTTTGTCTTTCTGAATTGGGGAATTATTTTGGGGAAGAAATCTGACTCAAAGTGGACTCTCTATGTGTGTATCTCTGCTCTACTTCCCTTTCCCCTCTTGTTACCCCTAGAATATACAGTGGATAGTAGATTTGCAAAACTGTCTATTCTTGCTATCCATTCTTTCCTTTCTTTTTCTTCTTCACTTGGACTTGGATGCTATTTTTTCACGGACTGGAGACATTGTGTGGCTAACTGGTAGTGATTAAACTTCTTTAATCCTTGCTTCAGTTGCTATTGTAATTACTGAGGTTGGACATTGCATTTGTCATAAAGATATTTAGTACAGTATTGTTCGGTCTCAAGACACAACAACTGAGGAACAACAGAACATAAAAAAGAAACACATAGATCAAAAAAAATGGGTAGATTAAAAACAAATAAAACTGCTACGCCAATGAATGAAGACAAGACCCCAGAAGAAACTACAAATAAGCCAGAGTAACCATAGATAAGAAAATTATGCAAGCAATAATAAACTTATTAATCACAGAAATGAAAATAACATTGGAGGAAAAAAATAGCAGTATTAGGGAAACAACAGTTGAGACCCCCAAGGAAAATACTGATTATCTTGAGGCAATTAGAGAACTGAAAGCTGAAATAGCTGAACTGAGGAAAGAAGCTGAGGGAAGGGAAATCAGACTAACAGAAGCAGAAAACAGAATTAGTCAGACAGAGGATGAGTTAGAGAAAATGAAGAAAGAGGTGAAAGAGCTTAAAAAGAGATTGAGAGACACTGAAAACAACAACAGAGACATATGGGATGATCTCAAAAGAAGTAACATTTGTATAACTGCCAGAGGAAGAAACAGAGGAAGGGGAAGCAAACATTCTAGAGGAAATAATAGAAGAAAACTTCCCAGACCTGAATAACAGAAAAGATATCAAGATTCAAGAGGCCCAGAGAGTACCAAACAGAATGAACCCAGACCTGAAGACACCAAGACACATCATAGTCACAATGAGAAGGAGTAAGGATAAAGAAAGGATCCTAAAGGCTGCAAGAGAGAAATAAAAAGTCACACACAGGGGAAAACCCATAAGATTATCAGCAGACTTCTCCACCCAAACTCTAAAGGCCAGAAGAGAATGGCAAGATATCTATCGAGCCCTGAATGAAAAAGGGTTTCAACAAAGGATAATATATCCTGCTAAACTTTCATTCAAGCTAGATGGAGGGGTCAAAACCTTTTTAGACAAACAACAGTTAAAGGAGGCAACCATCACCAAGCCGGCCCTGAAAGAGGTTCTAAAAGACCTCTTATAAACAAGAACATCACTATAATACTTGCAATATATCAGAACAAACAAAAATTTTTTGAACAATGGCACTATAATACATTAAATGCATAATATCAATAAATGTCAATGGCTTAAACTCACCCATCAAAAGGCACAGAGTGGGGGTTGGATCAGAAAACATAACCCAACCATATGCTGCTTGCTAAAATCCCATCTGACACAAGATAAAGATAGACTTAAAGTGAAAGGATGGAAAACTATTATACAGGTAATGGACCACAAAAAAGGGAAGGAACAGCCATTCTCATCTCAGACACAATAGTTTTTAAATTTAATAAAGTAATAAAAGATAGGCAAGGACATTACATAATGATTAGAGGATCAATCAGCCAAGAAGACTTAACAATTATTAACATCTATGCACCCAAGAGGGACCATCTAAATACATCAAGCACCTACTGAAAGAATTTCAAAAATACATCAATAGTAATACAATAATACTGGGAGACTTCAATACCCCACTCTCACACTTAGACAGATCAACCAAGCAGAAAATCAACAAAGATACAAGAGAATTAAATGAAGAGATTGAAAGACTAGACCTCTTGGACATTATCAGAGTCTTTCACCCAAAAAAACTGGAAAATACATTCTTTTCATATCCACATAAGACATACTCAAGGATAGACCACATGGTAGGCCAAAAAGACATCATCAATAAATTCAAGAGCAGCGAAATCATCCCAAGTATCTTCTCAGACCACAGTGGAGTAAAACTACATTTAACAACAAACGGAAAATTATTAAAAGTCACAGAATTTGGAAACTAAACAACATACTCCTTAAGAACCACTGGGTCAGAGAAGTACTGAAGCAGGAAATTCAAATGTTCCTGGAAACAAATGAAAATGAAGACACAACCTATCAAAATATTTGGGGCACAGCTAAAGCAGTACTGAGAGGGAAACTTATAGCCATACAATCACATATTAAACGAGAAGAAGCTCAAATGAACTACCTTACTGCACACCTCAAGGAATTAAAGGAAGAGGAACAAAGGAACCCTAAAACAACCAGAAGGACAGATATCACTAAAATTAGAGCAGAAATAAACAATATCAAAAATAAGAAAACTGTACAAAAGATCAATGAAGCCAAATGTTGGTTCTTTGAAAGATTAAACAAAATTGACAAATCCCTAGCCAGACTCAACAAACAAAAAAGAGAGAAGACTCAAATTAATAGAATTGTAAACGATGCAGGAGATATCACAACTGACACCACAGAAATCCAGAGAATCCTGCGAAACTTCTATGAAGAACTATACGCCACCAAGATAGAGAATCTGGAAGAAATGGAACAATTCCTAGAAACATATGCCCTTCCAAAACTGAACCAAGAAGAACTACAAAATCTAAATGCACCAATCACAGACAAAGAAATTGAAACCATTATTAAGAATCTCCCCAACAACAAAAGTCCTGGACTAGATGGTTTCACAAACGAATTCTACAAAACTTTCAGGAAACAGTTAATACCCATACTTCTTAACCTTTTCCATAAGCTTGAATTAACAGAAACACCCCTTCCACCTTCTATGAAGTCAACATCACCCTGATACCAAAAGCAGAGAGAGACACAACAAAAAAGAAAACTACAGACCAGTATCTCTGATGAACATAGATGCCAAAATATTAAACAAGATCTTGGCCAACCGGATACACATCAAAAAGATTGTTCATCACGACCAAGTGGGATTCATCCCAGGAATGCAAGGCTGGTTCAACATCCGTAAGTCAATCAATGTAATTCACCACATCAATAAAAGCAAAGCCAAAAACCACATGATTATCTCAATAGTTGCAGAGAAAGCCTTTGACAAAATCCAACACCCATTCATGCTCAAAACTCTACAAAAAATGGGAATAGATGGGAAATTCCTCAAGATAGTAGAATCTATATATAGCAAACCTACAGCCAACATCATATTCAATGGACAGAAGCTGAAAGTATTCCACCTCAGATCAGAGACTAGACAGGGATGTCCACTGTCACCATTACTCTTCAACATATTATTGGAAGTACTTGCCATAGCAATCAGGCAAGAGAAAGAATTCAAAGGTATACAGAATGGAAGGGAAGAAGTCATGCTCTCACTATTTGCAGATGATATGATAGTATACATAGAAAAACCTAAAGAATCCAGCAGAAAACTACTGGAAGTTATTAGGCAATATAGCAAGGTATCACGCTACAAAATCAATGTACAAAATTCAGTAGCAATTCTTTATGCAAACACTAAGTCTAAAGAAGAAGACATTCAGAAATCACTCCCATTTACTGTTTCAGCAAAATCAATAAAATACCTAGGAATAAAGTTGACCAAAGTAGTGAAAGACTTGTATAATGAAAACTATGAGTAGCTACTCAAGGAAATAGAAACTGATACCAAGAAATGGAAAGATATCCCATGGTCATGGATTGGAAGAATAAATATCATCAAAATGAATATTCTCCCCAGAGCCATATACAAATTTAATGCAATACCCATCAAAGTTCCACCAAGCTTCTTTAAGAGAATAGAACAAACACTACAATCATTTATCTGGAACCTGAAAAAACCTAGAATTGCGAAAACCATCTTGAGGAAAAGAAACAGAAATGGAGACATCACACTCCCAGATCTTAAACTCTATTATAAAGCCATCATCATCAAAGCAGCATGGTACTGGGACAAAAATAGGCACACAGACCAGTGGAACAGAATTGAAAGCCCAGAAATAAATCCACACACCTATGGACATCTGATCTTTGATAAGGGGGCCCAAAGCATTAAATGGAAGAAGGAGGCTCTCTTCAATAAATGGTGCTGGGAAAACTGGGTTGTAACATGCAGAATGAAATTGAACCACTTTATCTCACCAGAAACAAAAATCAACTCCAAATGGATCAAAGACCTGTATGTTAGACCAGAAATAATCAAATACTTAGAGGAAAATATTGGTAAAACAGGTTCCCACCTACACCTCAAGGACATCTTTGATGAAATATACCCAATTGCAAGAAAGATTAAAGCAGAAACAAACCAATTTGTTTCCAAGTTTTTATAACACAGACTGAGTCTTTTTAATATATAGGATGTGTATTTGATGTCCAGACTCTCTCAAAAGCCTAGACTAAATAGATCAGAAGCAACCAATAGCACAGCTATATACAAGATACTGGGTACTGTACAGCAAACCCTAACAAAATGGTTAACTTTTCAAAGTTAACCCAATTACCAAATAATGTGATGATTAACTATTTAACATTAACTATCCATTGTCTTTTTAAACCCTAAGACAGCAGGAATCTCACATCTCCACTATAGAGCCTCTACTTCCCCCAGTCCTTGAACCTTTGGATAGGGCCCACTTTCCTGTGTGCCTCTCCCAATCCATATCAAATAATATTGCATCTGCAGATCGCAACCTAATCAACGCAACGATTGACACCTCAACATGCTCCAGCTCAGACTGTGTCCAGAGACTTCACGTGTGCCACCTCAACATGCTCCAGCTCAGACTGTGTCCAGAGACTTCACGTGTGGAATGACAACCCTTCAGCTTCATTACTCGGGTGAGACCTTTCCTTACATAGTATTCTCTAATTACATCCCAGGTGGTTCACTTTCTAACAAAGACCCAAAACCTAGATATACACCAGTTTCTGTGAGAGAGATCAGATGTTCACACATATCTATAAACTAGTGCAAAATATATACCTGAAAGCAGAAGTACACTAGAGTTTGCAGTGAGTACCCCCCTAATACTTCCTCTCCACTATTCCAAGCTTGGGATCCATGATTGCTCAACAATTTGTTTGGCTTTTTATGTTAACTCTCTTTTCAGTCACCAGGTTCCAGATGCCATCAGGATGCCGGCCGGGCTTCCCCGGACTGAAGACCCCACCAATGTGCCCTGGAGCTTGGCTTCCCCTGAGACCCACCCTACTAGGGAAAGAGAGAGGCAGACTGGGAGTATGGACCAACCAGTCAACGTCCATGTTCAGTGGGGAAGCAATTACAGAAGTCTGACCTTCCACCTTCTGCAACCCTCAATGACCCTGGGTCCATGCTCCCAGAGGGATAGAGAATGGGAAAGCTAACAGGGTAAGGGGTGAGATATGGAGATTGGGTGTTGGGAATTGTGTGGAGTTGTACCCCTCCTACCATATGGATTTGTTAATTTATCCTTTCTTAAATAAAAAAATAAATGAAGGAAAAAAAAATAATAGTCAACCCATATCTTTGACCTTGGGAGAGCTAATTCAGTTTATTTTCATTATTATTTTTATTTATGTATTTATGTATTTATTTTCCCTTTTGTTACCCTTGTTGTTTTTTATTGTTGTTGTAGTTATTATTGTCGTTATTGATGTTGTCGTTGTTAGATAGGACAGAGAGAAATGGAGAGAGGAAGGGAAGACAGAGAGGGTGAGAGAAAGACAGACATTGCAGACCAGCTTCACCACCGCCTATGAAGCAACTCCCCTGAATGTTGGATCCAGGGCTCCAACCAGGATCCTTATGCAGGTCCGTATGCTTTGTGCCATGTGCACTTAACCTGCTGAGCTACCACTGACTCCCTAAGTCAGTTTCTAATGGAAGGAATGGGGACACAGAACTCTGGTGGTAGGCAATGTGGGGAATTATACTCCTGTTATCTTATAATTTTGTAAATCAATGTTAAATCACTAATAAAAATGTTTAAAAAGTGACATATGAAACAGTTTATGATCAAGGAGTATTTCATGCAAATTATTTTTGTATTATATATTTTAATAAGTGAATTTTAATAATTTATACATTTAATAGACTGATATTGCTGTTATATATAGTCACAATGTAACTTTAAAAATTATAGATATCTCTTTTTGTAAAGGAGTTAAATAAGAGAATATTTTTTATGTACTTTATTGGGGGGTTAATGGTTTACACTGCTGTTGCCAACACATAGGTACTACCCTTCAATAAAAGATAGTTTTAAAAAAGCGCTATCTATGAGGACAAGGAGATATCATAGAATTAAGGTACCAAACTTATATCTGAGGCCCCAGAGAACTCAGGTTCAATCTCATTCCATTATATGCCAGAACTGAGCAGTGTTCTTCTCTTTCTCTCTCCCTCCCCACCTCTCAAAAATAAATTGGAAAACAAAATTTTAAAGAGGAAAGAAACAAAATATCATGTTAAAATGTATATATATTTTTACTTCCAGGGTTTTTTTTTCCTGGATATTGGCATATACACCTACTTGTCCATGATATTTCATATATAAAATCTCAATCCATATGAATGTCTCCAGCCACTTTAAAATAAAAAAAAATACTAGAGGAGAATAAGAAACTCCACTGAGAAGATGAATAGACAAGTATTAGTTAAATGAAGAGAACTAAAAAAGGTATTAAAAGACACTAAAAGCAACAACAGAGACATATGGAATGACTTAAAAAGAAGTAATATATGCATTATTGGCTTACAAGAGGAAGAAAGAGAGGAAGGTGGTGAAAACATCCAGAGGGAAAAATAGAAGAAAATTTCACTCTGAACAACAGAGAAGACATAAAGATTTAAGATGTCAAGAGAGTCCCATCCAACCTGTGGTGAGAACATTTTGGATGCATATTGTTGAAAATCATTTTAAAATGTAGAACAGCACTGTTAACAATGCTTACCATGCTGTACATTGGATTCTAAAAGTTATAATAACTTGAATTTTGGTATCTATAATTTATCATCTACCTACCTATGTATCTATCTCTATTTAATTTTTTTTTCAGAAGTTCTACCATCTCTACTGGTTACAACTTCCAAGTGTTCCCCCCTTTTCTTTTCTTTCCTCTCTTTCTCATCTTTTAATGATAGAGACAGAAGGACATGGGAAAGAGGGAGGACAGATATCTGCAGGCAGGGCTTCACCACTCAGGAAGACCCTTCCCCCACAGGTGACTATTAAGGGCTTAAACCTGGTCCTAGCATAAAGTGTATTATCTACTGGGTGCACCATCACCCAGACTCTGCCTTATCATTATTTTTATGTTGTATTTGTCAGTCCTGTTTGTCATTATTTTTATGTTGTTTTTGTCAGCCCTGCTGTGATTGAAAAGTCAGTGTGTGAAATATTCAGCATCATAGTTACCAGCACCTCATTCTCCCTTTCTTTCTCTCTCTGTCTCTGTTTTTATCTCTCTCTGAAAAAACATTCACTCTGGAATCGTGAAATCCCAGTGATGAAAAAAAAAAAAAAAGGAATCACATAGTGGTGCACTTGGTGGAGTGTACATTGTACTATGCACAGGGACCTGAGTTAAAGCACCCATCCCCATCTGCACAGGGAAAGCTTCATCCATGGTGGAGCAGTGCTTCAGTTATCTCTTTCTCCCTTTCTATCTTCCCCTTATCTCAAGTACTCTTTTGTTCTATAAAATACAAGAAAAGTAAAATAAAGCAAAAAAGAAAGTTTCTCCTAATGTCTTTTTTAAAATATTTATTTAATAATTAGCGACAGGACTGTAGTACAACAGAAGTACAATTCCACACAATTCTCATCACCAGAGTTTCATATCCCATCCCCTCCATTGGAAGCTTTCCTATTCTTCATCCCTCTGGGAGTATAGAACCAGGATCATTATGTAATGCAGAAGGTGAAAGGGTCTGGCTTATGTAATTGCTTCTCCACTTAGTACTTTTGATGAAGTCAACATCAACGACCCCCAACAAAATTTTAAGATAATAGAACAAAAGCTACAAAAGTTTATCTGTAAACCAGAAAATACCTAAAATCACCAAAACAATCTTAAGAGAAAAGTGTGGCGGCATCACACATCCAGATCTCATACTACATATGGGAAAATGGTAATCAAAATTTCCTGATACTGGAACAAAAATAGACTCATTGATTGATGGGATATAGTTGATTGCCCAGAAATAAGCCTCCATACCTATGGACATCTAATTTTTGACAAGGTGACCAAAACTATTAAATGAAGGAAGGAGAGTCTCTTTAATAAATTGTGTTGGGAAAAATTGATTGAAATATGCAAAATAATTACATTATATTACATCATACACAAAAGTAAATTCTGAATGGATCAAGGACATAGATGTTAGACCAGAAACTATCCAATACCTAGAAGAAAATATTGACAGTACTATTTTCCTTCTAAGTTTTATGGGCATCTTCAGTGATTCAAATTCAATGACAAGGAAGACAAAAACAAAAATAAACCAATGGAACTACATCAAATTGAAAAGCTTCTGCACAGAAAAATAAACCACCACCCAAATAAAAAGACTCCTTACTCATCTGGAGATTTTTATATGTCATACATCAGATGAAAGGCTTATAACCAAAATATATAAAGAAGTTAGCAACATAAAAAAAAATGATCCTACTTAAAAGTGTGGGGGCGAGGATATGAAGAGAATAGTCAACAAAAAGTTCCAGAAGGCTGACAGGCATGAATAAAATGCTCCAAATCATTGATTTTTTTCTGAAAAAATGCAAATACAGACAACAGTGATATACCACTTCACTCCTTTGAGAATGGTTTATATAAGAAAGAATCGTAACAAAAAATATTAGATAAATTTTGGTGGTGAAGAAATCCCCCTGGTGGGAATGTAAATGATCCAAGTCCTATGGAGAGCAGTCTGGAGAACTCTCATAGGGACTTACTCTATGACCTGATGATTCTTCTCCTGGGAATATATCCTAAAGAATCAAATACACTCATCCAAAAAGTCTGTGTGTACTATGCTCATAGCAGCACAATTTGTAATAGCAAAACCTGGAAGCAACCTAGCTGTCTAAGAACAGATGAGTAAGAAAGTTGTGATATATATATATATATATACAATTTTAGCTATTAAAATTATGAGTTCACCTTCTTCACCTCATATTGAATGAATCTTGAAGGAAACACATTAAGTGTGATAAGCCAGAAAGAAGATGAGTATAGGATGATCTCACTCATGAACAGATATCGAGAAATAAGAACAGAAAGTAGAAATGCAAAGTAAAATAGGATTGGTCCATAAAGGACTTTGCAGAAGAGGCTTTCAGGTCTTGGTGGATGATGTTGGAGCAGAACCACTCTGGAGGTGAGAGTGTTTTGCAGAAAGGTATTAGTATTATAATATTAAAAGACAATTTTTATTGGAGGGATTAAAATTGACATTTTCTTTCAGTATTTGACTATTTATTTGCTTTTCTACAATTTTCTATAGTTCCTTACATTTTTAAAAAATTTATTTATAAAAAGGAAACACTTGGGAGTCGGGCAGTAGTGCAGCTGTTTAAGCGCACATTGTGCAAAGCCCAAGGACTGGCGTAAGGATCCCAGTTCGAGCCCCCAGCTCCCCACCTGCAGGGGAGTGGTTTCACAAGTGGTGAAGCAAGTCTGCAGGTGTCTATCTTTCTCTCTCCCCTTTCTTTTTTTTTTTTTTTTTTTTAATTTTTTATTTAAGAAAGGATTAGTGAACAAAGGCATAAGATAGGAGGGGTACAACTCCACACAATTCCCACCACCCAATCCCCATAACCCACCCTCTCCCATGATAGCCTTCCCATTCTCTAGCCCTCTGGGAGCATGAACCCAGGGTTGTTGAGGGTTGCAGAAGGTAGAGGGTCTGGCTTCTGTAATTGCTTCCCCGCTGAACATGGGCGTTGACTGGTCGGTCCATACTCCCAGTCTGCCTCTCTCTTTCCCTAGTAAGGTGTGTCTCTGGGGAATCTGAGCTCCAGGACACATTGTTGGGGTCTTCAATCCAGGGAAGCCTAGCCAGCATCCTGGTGGCATCTGGAACCTGGTGATTGAAAAGAGAGTTAACATACAAAGCCAAACAATTTGTTGAGCAATCATGGATCCCAAGTTTGGAATAGTGGAGAGGAAGTATTAGGGAGGTACTCACTGCAAACTCTAGTGTAATCCTGCTTTCAGGTATATATTTTGCAGTAGTTTATGGATACGTGTGAACCTAAGCTCTCTCTCACAGAAACTGTTGTATGTCTAGGTTATGGGACTTTGTTAGAAAGTGAACTACCTGAGATGAAATTAGAGTGAACTATAAAAGGAAAGGTCTCACCCAAGTAATGAAGCTGAAGGGTTGTCATTCCACACGTGAAGTCTCTGGATACATTCTGAGGTGAAGCATGTTGAGATGGCAATCGTTGCTTTGGTTAGGTTGTGATCGGCGGATGCAATATTATTTGGTATGGATTGGGAGATGCATACGGGAAAGTGAGCCCTATCCAGGGGTGCCAGGACTGGGGGAAGTAGGGGCTCTATAGTGAAGATGTGAGGTTCCTGCTGTCTTAGGGTTCAAAAAGACAATCAATAGTTAATATTATCATCACATTATTTGTTAATTGGGTTAACTTTGAAAAGTCCCTTTGTTATGGTTTGCTGTACAGTACCCAGTATCTTGTATATAGCTGTGCTATTCTCTCTCCCCTTTCTATCTTCCCCTTTTCTCTCCATTTCTCTCTGTCCTATCCAAAAATGACAATAATAATAACTACAACAATAAAACAAGGGTAACAAAAGGGAATAAATAAATATTTTTTAAAAAAGGAAACACTGACAAAACCATAGGATAAGAGGGGTACTACTCCACACAGTTTTCATCACCAGAACTCCGTATCCCATCCCCTTCCCTGATAGCTTACCTATTCTTTTTTTTATATTTTATTTATTTATTTATTCCCTTTTGTTGACCTTGTTTTTTTATTGTTGTAGTTATTATTGTTGTTGTAATTGATGTTGTTGTTGTTGGATAAGACAGAGAAATGGAGAGAGGAGGGGAAGACAGAAAGGGAGAGAGAAAGACACCTGCAGACCTGCTTCATTACCTGTGAATGGACTCCCCTGGTGTGCAGGTGGAGAGCTGGGGGCTGGAACCAGGATCCTTAAGCCAGTCCTTGCACTTGAGCTTAACCTGCTGTGCTACCGCCCAACTCCCCCACTAAACATGGGTGTTGGCCTATCAATCTATTTTACCTATGTATAAACAACTGTATCTGCTATAAACAGTCTCCCCAAGAAAAATAATGTATATATATATATATATATATATATATATATATATATATATATATTGCTCGATAGAGTTGCTCCTTTTATTCTGCCTTATCAAACCAGCATAGTAATATTATTTGCCTATTTTAATATTATAATACAGAATCCAGGAAGTAGCTCACCTTCTGGAACACATGTTTCAGCATGAGTAAGGAACAGGTTTTGAGTCCCTGACCATTATATGAGTTTACTGCTATAGAATCTTTCTTCTCTTTCTCTCTCTCTCTCTCTTTTAAATTTAATAATGACTTAATAATGTTTACAAGATTGTAAGATAACAGTGGTATAATTCCATACAGTTCCCATCATCAGGGTATCCCATCCCATCCCATCCACTGAAAGTTCCCTATTCTTTTTTTGTATCATTTTACTAGTGACATAATATTGATTCACAAAATTACATGTCAACAGGGGTATAATTCTATACTGTTCCCACCACCATATTTCTGAATCCCCAGTCATTTTACTGGAAGCTACCATAATTTTTCTAAAGCTAACAAAGGAAGTGAAGGGTTTATATGCTGAAAACTATGAATCATTCTTCAAGGAAATAGAGATAGAAAGAAATGGAAAGATATCCCATGCTCATGGATTGGAAGTATTAACATCATCAAAATTACCATTCTTCACAGGGTCAGATACAGATTTAATGCTATCCCTATCAAAGTACCAACAAATTTCCTTAATGGAATAGAACAAGAGCTTCAAAAATTTATTTGGATCTAAGATTTTCCCAGGATTGTCAAAGTAATCTCAAGAAAAAAGAACAAGAATGGAGGCATCAACTAGACTACAGAACTACAGTAATCAAAACTGCTTGGTACTGGAACAAAAATAGATACAAAGATAATTGGAATGAAATTGAACATCCAGAAATAAGGCCTCAAATCTACAGCTAGCTATAGGAAAGTTGATTGGTGAAAGGATAATCTCTTCAATAAATGGTGCTGAGAAACTTGGATTGAAACATACAAGCAAAGAAGTGGAACCAACATATCTTTGTGCACAAAAGTCAACTCCAAGTGGATCAAAGACATGGACATTAGGCTTGAAACTATGAAACATATAGAAGAAAATGTTGTCAGGACAATTCATGACCTATGCTCCAATAAAATTTTCAATGATTCACTCCAACAACAAAGAAAACAAAAGTGAAAATAAGCAAATGGGGTTACATCAAATGCAAAGGCTTCTGCACAGAAATGGCATGGAAGAAGATCTTTACACAACACATATCAGACAAGAACTAATACCCAAACTATATAAAGAGTTCAGTAAACTAAGAACCCCATCATCTGGGCCCCTAGTCAGAGAATCCTGGGATTCCAAAATAGATATGATGGCCCTAGATCTCTAACAGATCACTATACCATCACTGGTCATCTCTATCAGAAACAACATCATAAACCCTCTTGTGGGCCTCTACAGGACCTTGCTCTCACAGTAGAACAACAATGGTAGAAATGCCCAACTCTCCAAAGGGAGGCTGGGTCACAGTTCTCTGCCACTCAAGGAAGACTGATCCTGAAATGAAATGAGTGCAACCTAAAATGTTCCTAACTATGACCATGGAATTTGAGTTCAGTCCCAGGCAGGGATGAAGAGGTTACATAGGCTCCTGTACTAAGTATGGGTAGACATGAGTCCTAGGTCAGATAGATGGGGTTTTCAGTTAGTGGTATTTATATACTTTTCCCATATTTGGGACCTAATCTCTGCCCTTATCCAGCTTTCTAGTCTCATTCTCAACTCTGACATCATTTTCCCAGACAATACTTTTAGCCCACCTGCATGTTAGCTATGCAGCTCAGGCAAGAATTAATAAAGTCATAGATCCCTTGGGTTATACCTAAAACTAAACTTCCTACATTTCTCCAGAATGAAGATCTCAAATTTCTCCTCTTATATTCTTACCTTTGGATTCCTGATTATTAAACAATTTGTTCTTCTTTATATCTTAATCTTTTTCAGCTACCACATTGCAATCTACCATGACACCAGCTTGACTTCCCTGGGCAGATGACCTTACCAATATGTCCTGGAACCCCACTAGGGAAAGATAGAAAGAAGTTGGGAGTATGAATTGACCTGTCAATGCCCATGTCAAGTGGAGTTGCAGTTACAGAAGACAGACCTCCCACTTTCTGCACCCCATAAAGATCTCTGGTCTCTACTCCCAGAGAGATACTCCCCAGATAGGGAAGCTTCCAATGTAGGGCATGTGATATGGAACTCTGGTTGTAGGAATCATGTAGATTTGTATCCCTCTTATCCCACACTCTTGTTGATCATTATTAAATTGCAAATAAAATAAATAAATAAGAAAATAGGGCTAGGGCATGGACAGACATTTTACTGAGAAGAGATCTAGAGGTCCAACAGGTATATTAGACAGTGCTCAATGTCATTGATCATTAGAAATGCAAATAAAGATAATAATGAGATAACAGAAATTATATGTGGTAGAAAGGATGTGGATAAAATAATTAACACTTATTCCCTGCTGGTTGGCATGCAAAATGGCCCAGGCATTTGGGAAGTAGTTTAGAGACTTATTGAGAAACTAGGAATGGACCTACCCTACCACTTAGCAATTCCTCTCCTGGGGATTTATCCATAGGGGTCAGAAGCACCTGTCAGAAGATATATGTGTATACCTATGTTCATAGCAGCACAGTTTGTAATTGCTAGAACTTGGAGGCAAACCAGATGCCCAACATTAGATGAGTGGCTAAAAAAAAAAACTGTACATATATACACAATTGAATACTCCTCAGCTATTAAAAATGGTGAGTTTGTCTCATTTTCATCCTCTTGGATGAAACTTGAGGACATCATGTTGAGATAATCCAAAAAAAAAAAAGGAAGAATATCAACAGGGGTATAATTCTGCACTGTTCCCACTACCACAGTTCTTTATTCCCATTCCTTTTATTGGAAGTTATAATAGTTCTCCAAAGGTTGCAAATATGGGTTGACTATTATTTTCATAACTATCTGTTTATATTTATGTATATTTGCCCATTTTTTCCTATGGTCTTGCCTTCTCTTCCTAAGTTACACATACACCTAAATGTCTTTCTTTTTCTTCCTCTTCTCTCTCCATATCCTGATGAAGTTGGAGTTCAGAGCCCTCTGGCAATCTTCACCTATCATTTCCCCCCTCTGGTAGTACCAACAAAAATTCTTGGGGTGCAAAAGGTGGGAGATCTAGCTTCTCTAATTATTTCTCTGCTGGACATGGACATTGACAGGTCATTCTATACCCCCAGTCTCAAACTAGGGCTTTATACCTAGTAAGGTGTGTGTCCAAGCTGGTGAGTTATAAGCAGGCCCCCAAAGTTTATTTTTCTTCTTTTAAATTTGCTTTCAAAACTGTTATAAAAGTTATATATACATTATAGAAACTATTAATTTCAATCAGAAATTACTTCCTATTTTAAAATAACAGAAACATTGATGATTGTGCCCATTTCCAAACTTGATGGGTCAGAAGATTTTTTTTTTGCAATCAAGCAACAATGAATCACTAATTAATTAGGAGAGCTTGCTTCATCAGCACATCTATCTGTCCCTGAGACAGGTCAGTGAGAAATGAAATCTTTCACCTGTTTCTGGAGAAAGGAGCTACAGTTTCTGCACCAAAAAAAAAAAAAAAAGTTAACTACATGGTCATTGCTGAGGATGACTAGACTGAACTTCCTGAAATGAAATGGTTGGGTGATTTCTCTGTTACCTTTACCCAGCTGATAGAAGGTCACCTAAGGAAGCAGAAAAGATCTCTTTTGGATGGTGTTTCTGCTTGTAATGATCTGAATTTTCTAGCAAGTCAATAGCAATTATTGAGCATAACACAATGCTGTGAAAAAGAGGCAGTTGCCCTACCAACAAAGATCAGAAATTATAGATTGTCTCTTATGAAGAATGCATATACAGCGTCTGGGTGGTGGTGCACCTGGTTGAGTGCATGTGTTACAATAAACAGGGATCTGGTTAAAAGCCCCTGGTCCCTACCTGCAGGGGGAACTTTTCAAGTATGAAGCAGGCTACAGTTTTCTCTCTGTCTCACTTCCTTCTCTAACTCCCCCTACCCTCTCAGTTTCTGGATGTCTCTGTTTAACACATAAAGATAATGAAAAAAATTAAAGAATTCACACTATATCTAGGTTTTGAGGTTTGTTAAGAAGTGTACTACCTAAAATGGAATTAAAGAGTCATGTGAGCTAGGAAAGGTCTCACCAGAGTAATGAAGGTGAAGCACTGACATTCCAGGTCTGATGTCTCTGGACATAGTCCAAAGTGAAACATGCTGAGGTGGTACTGGTTACATTAATTGGGTTAGGATCAGCAGATGCAGTATCAGTTGGTATAAACTTAAAGAAACATGCAGGAAAGTGAACCCCACCTTGGAGGCTCCAGGACTGGGAGAAATATTGGCTTTACAGAGAAAGGGGAAAGTCTCTACTGTCTTAATATTTAAGAAGGCAATAGATAGGTATTGCTATAACCAAATCATTTGTCAACTGGGTTAATTTTGAAAATCACATTATTAGGATTTGCTATATCATACAAGACCTTGCCATAGTTAATGTCCTTTTATATTACTTACATATAGCTGTATCTTATAGAGTGACACCTCCAGTTGCTTCTGTTCCCCCTGGTCTAAGCTTTTAGGAGATTTAATATTTCAAAGAACAAGACATTAATAGAGATGCATTAACAATTTGAGACCACTGTTAAAATTCAATCTGATTACCAATTAGAAGTCTTAACTGCTTAGTGAAGGAATATATACTCAGAGCTATGGTCTTTGTACATGTATCCATAAGTAAGGTTAAAATGGATACTTTAGGAGAAGGGGAAGATGGTGGACTGAGAAACTGCTAACAGCATGTTCTCTAATCACATCTTCTAGAAACAGTAGGATTTTCTGCCTTTAGCAGGCCTGTCAATAAGGGGTGACACCAAAGAGGTGATTATAATTTAATTTGGCTTAAGAATTAGAGTAAAGGTGACACGGACTAGCGGGGCTCCAGACTTCCCAGGCGGCGCCGGGCAAGGCGAGTGCGCCCGGCATTGTCCTCCACCTGGGAAGGCGGCTCCTCCGCCAGTTGCAGAGCGCTGCTGGGCGGCTGGCAGAGGACCCGGAGAGAGCACTTTAGCTCAGGGGCTTTCTCTTGGGAGTCTCCAGGGACCACCGTGACCCTGAGGGCGGATCCAAAGACTTCTTGAGTATAGCTCTCATTGGATCAAAGGAATTGGAGCTAGTTTTCATTTTCGAGAAATCCTTTAAAAAAGTCTGGAGGGGAGGGTTTCCCGGAAGATGGCGGACTGAGAAGCTGCTAGCTGTTGAGCTCTGAACACACTCCCCTGGAAACAATAGGATTTTCTGCCTTTAGCAGGCCAGCCAATAAGGTGTCCTTAGACACCAAGGAGGTGACTATAACTTAATTTGGGTTAAGAATTAGAGTAGGGAAAAAATTATTTTTTCTTCCTTTTAATTTTCAAGCATACATCCTTCCTGCCCCCCCCCCACCCCCATAAGCAGTCCCTGGGACCAGCTCCTAGCAGGATACCCCATACCACCAAACAGGGTGTTGTTTTTTGAATTCACTGATACACATTTGGGAAGTTCCTTGCACTGCTCTTTAATTACAACTCTTTTTCTTATTTTCTCCCTATTCTCTCTCTTATCTCTCTCTTTTTTAATCTTGTCATACATTTCTTCTTTCTTCTTTGCCTTTCTGAATTTGTGAATTACTTTGGGGAAGAAATCTGACTCAGAGTGGAATCTCTATGTGTGTATCTCTGCTCTAGTTCCCTTTCCCCTCTTGTTACCCCTAGAATATACACTGATAGTAGATTTGCATAACTGCCTATTCTTTCTATCCTCTCTTTCTTTTCTCTTTCTTCACTGGGATTTGGTTACTATTTTTTCACGGACTGGAGAAATTGTTTGGCTAACTGGTAACGATTAAACTACTTCAATACTTACTTCAGTTGCTACTGTAATTCCGGAGGTTGGTGAGTGCAATTGTCATAAAGGTATTTAGTACAGTGTTACTTGTACTCAAGACACAACAACTGAGGAACAATAGAGCATAAAAAAAGAGAGAGAAACACATAAATAAAAAAATGGGTAGATTAAAAACAAATAAAACTGCTACGCCAATGAATGAAGACAAGAGCCCAGAAGAAACTACAAATCAGTCAGAAGTAACCATAGATAAGAAAAGTATGCAAGCAATAATAAACTTATTAATCACAGAAATGAAAACAACATTGGAGGAAAGGAATGGCAGTATTAGGGAAACAACAGTTGAGACCCCCAAGGAAAATACTGATTATCTTGAGGCAATTAGAGAACTGAAGCTGAAATAGCTGTAATGAAGAAAGAAACTGAGGCAAGGGAAAGCATACTAACAGAAGCAGAAAACAGAATTAGTCAGACAGAGGATGAGTTAGAGAAAACTAAGAAAGAGGTGAAAGAGCTTAAAAAGAGATTGAGAGACACTGAAAACAACCACAGAGACATATGGGATGATCTCAAAAGAAGTAACATTCGTATAATTGGCCTGCCAGAGGAAGAAAGAGAGGAAGGGGAAGCAAACATTCTAGAGGAAATAATAGAAGAAAACTTCCCAGACCTGAATAACAGAAAGGATATCAAGGTTCAAGAGGCCCAGAGAGTACCAAACAGAATCAACCCAGACCTGAAGACACCAAGACACATCATAGTCACAATGAGAAGAAGTAAGGATAAAGAAAGGATCCTAAAGGCTGTAAGAAAGAAACAAAAAGTCACATACAAGGGAAAACCCATAAGATTATCTGCAGATTTCTCCACTCAAACTCTAAAAGCCAGAAGGGAGTGGCAAGATATCTATCGAGCCCTGAATGAAAAAGGGTTTCAACCAAGGATAATATATCCTGCTAGACTTTCATTCAAGCTAGATGGAGGGGTCAAAACCTTCTTAGACAAACAACAGTTAAAGGAGGCAACCATCACCAAGCCGGCCATGAAGCTAGCCCGGCCAGTCCTGGAACCCTTGGATAGGGCCCACTTTCCCGTATGCATCTCCCAATCCAAACCAAATAACATTGCATCTGCCGATCACAACCTAACCAAAGCAACGATTGCTACCTCAACATGCTTCACCTCAGAATGTATCCAGAGACTTCACGTGTGGAATGACAACTCTTCAGCTTCATTACTCGGGTGAGACCTTTCCTTTAATAGTACACTCTAATTTCATCTCAGGTAGTTCACTTTCTAACAAAGTCCCATAACCTAGATATACACCAGTTTCTGTGAGAGAGAGCTTATGTGCACACGTATCCATAAACTACTGCAAAATATATACCTGAAAGCAGGACTACACTAGAGTTTACAGTGAGTACCTCCCTAACACTTCCTCTCCACTATTCCAAGCTTGGGATCCATGATTGCTCAACAAATTGTTTGGCTTCATATGTTAACTCTCTTTTCAATCACCAGGTTCCAGATGCCACCAGGATGCTGGCTAGGCTTCCCTGGATTGAAGACCCCACCAATGTGTCCTGGAGCTCAGCTTCCCCAGAGTCACACCCTACTAGGGAAAGAGAGAGGCAGACTGGGGGTATGGACCGACCAGTCAACGCCCATGTTCAGCGGGGAAGCAATTACAGAAGCCAGACCTTCTACCTTTTGCAACCCTCAACGACCCTGGGCCCATGCTCTCAGAGGGATAGAGAATGGGAAAGCTATCAGGGGAGGGGGTGGGTTATGGGGATTGGGTGTTGGGAATTGTGTGGAGTTGTACCCCTCCTACCTTATGCTTTTGTTCACTAATCCTTTCTTAAATAAAAAATTAAAAAAAAAAAAAAAGAAATAGGGTGACTTACAATGAAAAAAAAAAGGGCAGGGACAGCCATTCTCATCTCAGACACGATAGATTTTAAATTAAATAAAGTAATAAAAGATAGGCAAGGACATTACATAATGATTAGAGGATCAATCAGCCAAGAAGACTTAACAATTATTAACATCTATGCACCCAAGAGGGACCATCTAAATACATTAAGCATCTACTGAAAGAATTTCAAAAATACATCAATAGTAATACAATAATACTGGGAGACTTCAATACCCCACTCTCACACTTAGGCAGATCAACAAAGCAGAGAACCAATAAAGATACAAGAGAATTGAATGAAGAGATTGACAGACTAGACCTCTTGGACATTTTCAGACTCCTCCACCCCAAAAAACTGGAATACACCTTCTTTTCAAATCCACATAACACATACTCCAGGATAGACCACATGTTAGGCCACAAAGACAGCATCAATAAATTCAAGAGCATTGAAATCATCCCAAGTATCTTCTCAGACCACAGTGGAGTAAAACTAACATTTAACAACAAACGGAAAATTATTAAAAGACATAGAATTTGGAAACTAAACAACATGCTCCTTAAGAACCACTGGGTCAGAGACTCACTCAAACAGGAAATTCAAATGTTCCTGGAAACTAATGAAAATGAAGACACAACCTATCAAAATATTTGGGACACAGCTAAAGCAGTACTGAGAGGGAAACTTATAGCCATACAATCACATATTAAACACCAAGAAGAAGCCCAAATGAACGACCATACTGCACACCTCAAGGACTTAGAAGAAGAGGAACAAAGGAACCCTAAAGCAACAAGAAGGACAGAAATCACTAAAGTTAGAGCAGAAATAAACAACATCGAAAATAAAAGAACCATACAAAAGATCAAGGAAGCCAAATGTTGGTTCTTTGAAAGATTAAACAAAATTGACAAACCCCTAGCCAAACTCACCAAACAAAAAAGAGAGAAGACTCAAATTAATAGAATTGTAAACGATGCAGGAGATATCACAACTGACACCACTGAAATCCAGAGAATCCTGCAAAACTTCTATAAAGAACTATATGCCACCAAGCTAGAGAATCTGGAAGAAATGGAACAATTCCTAGAAACATATGACCTTCCAAAACTGAACCAAGAAGAACTACAAAATCTAAATGCACCAATCACAGACAAAGAAATTGAAACCGTTATTAAGAATCTCCCCAACAACAAAAGTCCTGGACCAGATGGCTTCACAAAGGAATTCTAAAAAACTTTCAGGAAACAGTTAATACCCATACTTCTTAAGCTATTCCATAAGATTGAAGAAACAGTAATACTCCCTTGCACCTTTTATGAAGCCAACATCATCCTGATACCAAAAGCTGATAGGGACAGAACAAAAAAGGAAAACTACAGACCAATATCTCTGATGAACATAGATGCCAAAATATTAAACAAGATCTTGGCCAACCGGATACAGCAACACATCAAAAAGATTGTTAATCATGACCAAGTGGGATTCATCCCAGGAATGCAAGGCTGGTTCAACATCCATAAGTCAATCAATGTCATTCACCACATCAATAAAAGCAAAGCCAAAAACCACATGATTATCTCAATAGATGCAGAGAAAGCCTTTGACAAAATCCAACACCCATTCATGCTCAAAACTCTACAAAAAATGGGAATAGATGGGAAATTCCTCAAGATAGTGGAGTCTATATATAGCAAACCTACAGCCAACATCATACTCAATGGACAGAAGCTGAAAGCATTCCCCCTCAGATCGGGCACTAGACAGGGCTGTCCACTGTCACCATTACTCTTCAACATATTATTGGAAATTCCTTCCATAGCAATCAGGCAAGAGAAAGAAATCAAAGGGATACAGATTGGAAGGGAAGAAGTCAAGCCCTCACTATTTGCAGATGATATGATAGTATACATAGAAAGACATAAAGAATCCAGTAGAAAATTACTGGAAGTTATTAGGCAATATAGCAAGGTACCAGGCTACAAAATCAATGTACAGAAATCAGTGGTATTTCTTTATGCAAACACTAAATCTGAAGAAGAAGACATCCAGAAATCACTCCCATTAACTTTGTTTCAGCAAAATCAATCAAATACCTTGGAATAAAGTTAACCAAAGAAGTGAAAGATTTGTATGCTGAAAACTATGAGTCGCTACTCAAGGAAATAGAAACTGATACCAAGAAATGGAAAGATATCCCATGCTCCTGGATTGGAAGAATAAATATCACCAAAATGAATATTCTCCCTAGAGCCATATACAAATTTAATGCAATACCCATCAAAGTTCCACCAAGCTTCTTTAAGAGAATAGAACAAACATTACAGTCATTAATTGGAACCTGAAAACACCTAGAATTGCCAAAACCATCTTGAAGAAAAGAAACAGAAATGGAGGCATCACACTCCCAGACCTTAAACTATATTATAAAGTCATCATCATCAAAACAGAATGGTACTGGAACAAAAATAGGCACACAGACAAGTGGAACAGAATTGAAAGCCCAGAAGTAAATCCCAACAACTATGGGCATCTCAGCTTTGATAAGGGGGCGCAAAGGATTAAATGGAAAAAGGAGGCTCTCTTCAATAAATGGTGCTGGGAAAACTGGGTTGAAACATGCAGAAGAATGAAATTGAACCACTTTATCTCACCAGAAATAAAAATCAACTCCAAATGGATCAAAGACCTAGATGTCAGACCAGAACCAATCAAATACTTAGAGGAAAACATTGGTAAAACACTTTCCCACCTACACCTCAAGGACATCTTTGATGAATCAAACCCAATTGCAAGGAAGACTAAAGCAGAAACAAACCAATGGGACTACATCAAATTGAAAAGCTTCTGCACATCCAAAGAAACTATTAAACAAACAGAGAGACCCCTCACAGAATGGGAGAAGATCTTCACATGCCAGACATCAGACAAGAAACTAATCACCAAAATATATAAAGAGCTCAGCAAACTTAGCCGCAAAAAAGCAAATGACCCCATCCAAAAATGGGCAGAGGAAATGAACAAAACATTCACCACAGAGGAGATCCAAAAGGCTAACAAACATATGAAAAACTGCTCTAGGTCACTGATTGTCAGAGAAATGCAAATTAAGACAACACTAAGATACCACCTCACTCCTTTAAGAATGGCATACATCAAAAAGGACAGCAGCAACAAATGCTGGAGAGGATGTGGGGACAGAGGAACCCTTTTACATTGCTGGTGGGAATGTAAATTGGTACAGCCTCTGTGGAAAGCAGTCTGGAAAACTCTCAGAAGGCTAGACATGGACCTTCCATATGACGCAGTAATTCCTCTCCTGGGGTTATACCCCAAGGACTCCATAACACCCAACCAAAAAGAGGTGTGTACTCCTATGTTCATAGCAGCACAATTCATAATAGCTAAAACCTGGAAGCAACCCAGGTGCCCAACACCAGATGAGTGGCTGAGAAAGCTGTGGTATATATACACAATGGAATACTATGCAGCTATCAAGAACAATGAACCCACCTTCTCTGACCCATCTTGGACAGAGCTAGAAGGAATTATGTTAAGTGAACTAAGTCAGAAAGATAAAGATGAGTATGGGATGATCCCACTCATCAACAGAAGCTGACTAAGAAGATCTGAAAGGGAAACTAAAATCAGGACATGATCAAATTGTAAGTAGGGCACCAAAGTAAAAACCCAGTGGTGAGGGGTAGACATGCAGCTTCCTGGGCCAGTGCGGGGTGGGAGTGGGTGGGAGGGATGGTTCCAGTCCTTTGGTGGTGGGAATTGTGTTTATGTACACTCCTGGCAAAATGTAGACATATAAATCAGTAGTTAATTAATATGAGAGAGGGAAATCAATTGTATGTCTCAAAGTTTCTCAAAAGACAAACTGAATCTTTTAAATATATAGGCTCTTTATTTGATATGCGGACTCTCTCAAAAGCCTATGTATTTGATATGCAGACTCTCTCAAAAGTATGGGTATTAACTGTTTCCTGAAAGTTTTTTAGAATTCCTTTGTGAAGCCATCTGGTCCAGGACTTTTGTTGTTTGGGAGATTCTTAATAACGCTTTCAATTTCTTTGTCTGTGATTGGTGTATTTAGATTTTTTAGTTCTTCTTGGTTCAGTTTTGGAAGGTCATATGTTTCTAGGAATTGTTCCATTTCTTCCAGATTCTCTAGCTTGGTGGCATACAGTTTTTTATAGATGTTTAGCAGGATTCTCTGGATTTCTGTGGTGTCAGTTGTGATATCTCCTGCATCGTTTACAATTCTATTAATTTGAGTCTTCTCTCTTTTTTGTTTGGTGAGTTTGGCTAGGGGTTGTCAATTTTGTTTAATCTTTTAAAGAACCAACATTTGGCTTCATTGATCTTTTGTATGGTTCTTTTATTTTCGATGTTGTTTATTTCTGCTCTAGCTTTAGTGATTTCTGTCCTTCTGGTTGCTTTAGGGTTCCTTTGTTCCTCTTCCTCTAAGTCCTTCATTTGACAGTAATGTCGTTCATTTGGGCTTCTTCTTGGTGTTTAATATGTGATTGTATGGCTATAAGTTTCTCTCTCAGTACTGCTTTAGCTGTGTCCCAAATGTTTTATAGGTTGTGTCTTTATTTTCATTAGTTTCCAGGAACATTTGAATTTCCTGCTTGAGTGAGTCTCTGACCCAGTGGTGTTGTAAAAATTCGGCGGGCTCTGGCTGGCCGGGCTAGCTTCATGGCGGGTAACAGAGACGCGGAGACAATGGCTGGGAAGGGAAGCTGTATTTCTTTATTCAGGAACAACGATTCATAAGCTAAGACAAACTAATCACCAAACAGAACTCTGCTGTCTCTTTGCGGCGGCACAAACACTCTGTCTTACTCTTGAACTCAGGAACTCTCCAACTCTGGCACTCTGGAACTCTCGTACTGGGGAACCCTCTGAAACTCTTCCACTGTGGAACTCTCTCTTACTCTGTAACTCTGAAACTCTCGAACTCAGGAACTCCGGAACTCTCGGACTCAGGAACCCTCTCTCGGGGTTCCTTGGGGCGGGGCCAAGTGGGCCCGCGAAATTAACTGGACTGATCTAATTCTCTTGGCGGGGGAGGGCTAGAACAAACCAATGTAAAGCATACGACACAGTGGTTCTTAAGGAGCATGTTGTTTAGTTTCCAAATTCTGTGTCTTTTAATAATTTTCTGTTTGTTGTTAAATGTTAGTTTTACTCCACTATGGTCTGTGAAGATACTTGGAATGATTTCAATGCTTTTGAATTTATTGATGCTGTCTTTGTGGCCTAACGTGTGGTCTATCCTTGAGTATGTGTTATGTGGATTTGAAAAGAAGGTGTATTCCAGTTTTTTGGGGTGGAGGAATCTGAAAATGTCCAAGAGGTCTAGTCTGTCAATCTCTTCATTCAATTCTCTTGTATCTTTATTGGTTCTCTGCTTTGTTGATCTGCCTAAGTGTGAGAGTGGGGTATTGAAGTCTCCCAGTATTATTGTATTACTATGATGTATTTTTGAGTGTTTTCTTTTTATAAATAAAAATTTAAAAGAAGAAGATAAAGAAGAAGAAGAAAAAGAAGAAGAAGAAGAAGAAGAAGAAGAAGAAGAAGAAGAAGAAGAAGAAGAAGAAGACGAAGAAGAAGAAGAAGAAGGAGGAGGAGAGGTGGACTTACCTTATGACCCTGAAATTCTGCTCCTGGGTATATATCTTAAGGAACCAAACTTACCCGTCCAAAAATATTTGTGTATACCTATGTTCATAGCATTTGTAATAGCCAAAACATGCAAGCAACCCAGGTTTCCAACAATAAATGAATGATTTAATAAAATATGCTCTATATACATAATGGTATTCTGAGATATTAAAAATAGTGAATTCACATTCTTCACCCATTTGGATAGATCTAGAAGAAACTGTGTTATGTGAGATTAAGTCAGAAAGAGAAGGTTGAATATGGGATGATTCCACTCATAGACAGAAGTTGAGAAACAAAATCAGAAGGTAAAACACTAAGCAGAACTTTTTTTTTTTCCTCCAGGGTTATCACACTATGACTCCACTGCTCCTGGTGGCCCTTTTTTCTATTTTTTTTGGATTGGAAAGAAATTGAGAGGCATGGGGAAGATAGAAAGGGAGAAGGAAAGACAGACACCTGCAGACATACTTCACCACTTGTGAAGTGACTCCCCTGCAGGTGGTTTAAACCAAGATATTTGCACTGGTGCTAGCATTTTTAACTGGCACATAGCCTGATGTGTTAATGGCTCCCCCCATTATCTTTTACCTTTCATTCTGTTTAATTATGATTAATGTAATTTATAAGATAACTAGTTTATCTGGCCCAGATAGTTTTATGATTGAATTATACAAAAATTTCAATAAAGCATTGGTATTTTTACCTTTTAAGTTTTTTTCTTTATAAAAAGGAAACATTGAAAAAAACATAGAATAAGAGGGGTACAACAATTACCACCATGATAACTCTGTATTCCATCCTCTCCTCTGATAGCTTTCCTATTCTTTATCCCTCTGGGATTATGGACCCAAGATCATTGTTGGATGCAGAAGGTGGAAAGTCTGGCTTCTGTAATTGTTTACCCACTGAACATGGGCATTGACAGGTTGATCCATACTCCCAGCCTGTCTCTCTTTTTCCCTAATGGGGTGGGGTTATGGGGAAGTGTAGCTCCAGGAGACCTTGGTGGGGCTCTCCATCCAGGGAAGCCAGGTTGGAATCATGGTAGCATTTGATACCTGGTGGCTTTCTGTTATTCTTTCTCAACTTCCCTTTTTGAATGGGATCATCCAATACTTGTCTTTGTCTTTCTGACTTAGCTCACTTAACAAAATTCCTTCTAGATCCATGCAAGATGGGTCAGAGAATGTGGGTTAATTGTTCTTCATAGCTGCACAGGATTCCATTGTGTATGTATATACCACAGCTTTTACAGCTACTCATCTGTTGTTGGGCACCTGGGTGGATTCCAGGTTTTAGCTATTACAAATTGTGCTGCTATTGAACATAGGTGTACACATATCTTTTTGTTTGGGTGTTATGGAATCCTTGGGGTATATCCCCAGGAGAGGAATTATTGGGTCATATGGAACGTCCATGTTTAGCCTTGTGAGAGTTCTCCAGACTGCTCTCCACAGAGGCTGGACCAATGTACATTCCCACCAACTGTGCAGAAGGGTTCCTATGTCCCCACAGCCTCTCCAGAATTTGTTGCTACTGTCCTTTGAAGTATGATATTATCACAAGGGTGAGGTGATATCTCAATGTTTTCTTTATTTGCATTTCTCTGGCAATCAGTGACCTGGAGCAATTTTTTATGTGTTTGTTAGCCTTTTGTATCTCTTCTGTAGTGAATTTTTTGTTCATATCCTCTGCCCATTTTTGGATAGGGTCATCTGCTCTTTTGTTTCGAAGTTTGCTGAGCTCTTTGTATATTTTGGTTATTATCTCTTCTCTGATGTATGACATGTTAAGATCATCTCCCATTATGTATGGGGTCTCTTTAGGTTTCTCTATGTGTAATATCCTATCATCTACAAATAGTGAGAGCTTGAATTCTTCCCTTCCAATATGTATTGCCAGTTGAGTTGCCACCTCCAGTCTGTTTTACCAACAAAAATACTGCTGAAGGCAGGATAAGACACTCCTAAGACTCACCAAATGTGGGGGTCAGGCGGTAGCACAGCAGGTTGGGCACATGTGGTGGAAGGTGCAGGGACCACGCAGGGATCCTGGTTCCATCCCCAGGCTCCCTGACTGCAGGGGAGTTGCTTCATGGGTAGTGAAGCAGATCTGCGGATGTCTGTCTTTCTCTCCCCCTCTCTGGATTCCCCTTCTTTCTTGATTTTTCTGTTTCCTATACAACAACAAATGATATCAACAACAATGATGGACACAGCAAGGCTACAACAAAAAAGACAACAAAAGGAGGGTAAATTATCTTCAGGAGCAGTGGATACATGGTGCAGGCAGTGAACCCCAGTGATAACACTGGAGGCAAAAAAAAAAAAAAGAAAAAAAGAAAAAGACTCACCAAATGCAACTGTAAGTCTCCATTGCTATTGCCCTCAGAGGCAGGAGGGAGGCCCTGTGATGACACTGGGGTATAGAGAACCAACCAGGAAACTCAGGAGAAGATCTATACCTTGGTCGCCCAGAGGTGGGGCTGTGTGTTATGAGCCTTTCCATGTTGTCCTACTGATGAAGAAATAGTTAATAATTGCCTCAGAAACTACAGAATATAAATGGAACTTGTTCAGAAATTCACAGGGCCCAACAGTGCTGGCCAGCTTCGCAGACCCACCTAAGCTGAATTGAGCCTGGAGCTTTGGATCCTTGAGTAGTGAGAGTCTCTTTCCATAACCATTGGATTATCTCTGCCCCACCCTGCTTTATCTCTTGGTCAGGAGTGAGGGATTAAGCTAAGAAGCCTAATTATAATATAAAAGCCCTCAGGCTCCCATAGCCTATAGGAAGGAAAAAGAATAAAAGAGGCTTTTAAAGCTGCTCTGCTCCAATTCACAGATTAAAATAATATTGAAACAACTGTCAATTTCCACAAATGTGAACCCTTTCAGTATCTATTACTCACAAGTCAATATAGGCAAGAGTTATCAGTAATTTGAAAAGTAATGAGAGAGGGACCTCATAACATACTATATACAATGGTTAAACCAACAAGAAGAAATATTGGAGAAATGAACCAGGACAAGAGTCCAGCTAAAAGCCTCCCAAAGACTGAAGCACAAAATAATGAGGTCAATATCCAAATGCTAGTTAAGGAAATAATCACAGTAGTGAGTAAATAGTTAAAAAATTTGTTATCAGAAATGCAGAAACAAGAAATAAGTCTCCGGAAAAAAAACACTAATTATCTCAAGGTTATCAGAGAGCTAAAAGCTGAAACAGCTGAGCTAAGAACACAAGTAGCTGAACAAGCTAAAACAGTATCAGAATAGGGTGACAATATATATATGAAATCCAGAAAACAGTAGAGAGGAGAGAGAATAGAATAAATGAGGCTGAAGATAAAATTAGCAAGATTGAGGATGCATTAGAGACAACTAAAAAAGAAGTAAGAGATTTAAAAAAGATTATGAGACACTAAAAACAACAACAGAGAACTATGGTATGATATCAAAATAAATAGTATACAATTTATTGGCTTACCAGAGGAAGAAATAGAGGGAGGGGAAGAAAGCATTTTTCAGGACATAATAGATGAAAACTTCTCTAGTCTAGACAGTATAAAAGACAAAGAGATTCAAGAATCCCAGAGGGTCCCAAACAGAATTAACCCAGACATCAGACATCAAGAAACAGCCTATTTAGAATGGAAAGGAATAAGGATAAAGAAAGGATCCTGAATGCTGCAAGAGAAAAACAAAGAGTCACCAACAGAGGAAAACCCATAACTTTAGCAACAGACATATCCACACAAACACTACAGGACAGGAGAGAATGGCAAGATACCTATTGAGTGCTTAATGAGAAAGGCTTTCAACCAGACTGCTGCTGTATCCTACTAGATTGTCATTCAGACTAGAAGGAAGCATCAAAACCTTCTCAGACAAACAACAGTTGAATGAACTATCATCAAGCCTGCTCTGAAAGAAGTTCTGAAAGGTCTCCTATAAACAGTCAGACCACCACAAACAGGACATACATCAAAACACTCTAAAATTCTACAAGAATGGTGTTAAAATATCTTCAATCTTTGATATCAATAAATGTCAGTGGCCTGAATTCACCTATTAAAAGGCAGAGTAGGAAGATGGATAAGAAAACACTACCCAATAGTATGCTGTCTACAGGAAACCCACCTAATACAACAAGACACACACAGATTCAAAGTAAAAGGATGGAAAACTATCACACAAGCCAATGGCCCACACAAAAAGTGCAGGGACAGTATTCTCATATCTGACATAATAGACTTTAAAATAAACAAAATTTAAAAAGATAGGGATGAACATGACTTAGTTCTCAGAGGATCAGTCAGTCAAGAGGACTCTACAATTATTAACATCTATGTATCCAATGAGAAACCATTTAAATACATCAAACGTCTACTGAAAGAGCTACTACAATAAATTAACAGTAATACTGTCATAGTCGGAAACTTCAACACTTCACTCTCAACTTGACAGATCATCCAGGCAGAAAATTCAATAAAGACATGAGGGTGCTAAATGAGGAGATAGATAAACTAGCACTATTGGACATTTTCAAAGTCATTCACCACAAGAAACTGAAATAAACATTCTACTCAAGTCCACATGGGTCATTCTCAAGGATAGATCATATGTTAGGCCACAAGACAGAGTCAGCATATTCAAGAGAATTGAAATCATCCCAAGCATCTTCTTAGACCACAGTGGAATTAAACTAAAACTTATCAATAAATAATAGATTAGTAATAGTCCTGGAATGTGGAAGCTCAACAGAACACTACTTAACAACTACTGGGTCAAAGAGGAAATAAAAGAAGAAATCAAAATGTTTCTAGAGTTCAATGGAAATGAAGACACAAGCTATCAAAATATTTGGGACACAGCTAAGGCAGTACTGAGAGGGAAGTTCATAGCTATCCAAGCACACATTAGGAAACAAGAAAAAACACAAATAAACAGCCTGATTGCACACCTTAATGTCGTAGAAGAAGAAGAACAAAGGAACCTAAACCAACCAGAAGGACAGAAATAACTAAAGTTAGGGCACAAACATGGAAAATAAGAAAACCGGGAGTTGGGTGGTAATGCAGTGGGTTAAGTGCAGGTGGCAGAAAGCACAAGGACTGGTGTAAGGATCCCAGTTCAAGCCCCCAGCTCCCCACCTGCAGGGGAGTCACTTCACAAGCTGTGAAGCAGGTCTGCAGGTGTCTATCTTTCTCTCCCCCTCTGTGTCTTCCCCTCCTCTCTCCATTTATCTCTGTCCTATCTAACAGCATCAGTAACAATAACAATAATAACCACAACAATAAAGCAACAAGGGCAGCAAAAGGGAATAAATAAATAAATACTTAAAAAAAAAAAGAAAATAAGAAAACCATACAAAAAAATCAATGAAAGAAAATGTTGGTTCTTCAAAAGAGTAAATAAAATTGACAATCATTTAGCCAGACTCACAAAACAAAAAAGGGAGAAAACCCAAATAAATCCAATTGTAAATGAAAGAGGAGATATCGCAACAGACACCACAGAAATTCAATATATAATGCAAGGTTTCTATGAGCATTTACATGCAACCAAGCTAGAGAACCTGGAAGAAATGGACAATTTCCTTGATACCTACAGACTTCCAAGATTAAATAAAGAGAAACAAGATAATATGAACAGGCCCACCACAGCTAATGAAATAGAAACAGTTATCAAAAACATTCCCAAGAATAAAATTTCTGGACTAGATGGTTTTACAAATGAATTCTACAAAACCTTCAAAGAAGAACTAATACCTCTACTTTTAAAAGTCTTCCAGAAAATTGAAGACAGTGGAATACTCCCTTCCAGCTACTATGAAGCCAATATCACTCTGATACCAAAAGCATACAGGGACACAACCAAAAAATAAAACTATGGACTAATATCTCTGATGAACATAGATGTTAAATATTGAACAATATTCTTGCCAACTGGATATAGGCTACACCAGAATATTAAAAACGTTGTTCATCATGATCAAGTGGGGTTTATCCCAGGGCTTTAAGGTTGGTTTAATATATGTAAATTAATCAATGTGATCCACCACATCAATAAAAGCAAGACCAAAAACCACATAGTTATATCAATAGGTATAGAGAAAACCTTTGACAAAATACAACATCCCTTTATGATTAAAACACTACAAAAAATGGGAATAGATGGAAAATTCCTGAAGATAGTGGAGTTTATATATAGCAAACCTACAGCCAACATCATACTCAATGGTGAAAAACTGCAAGCATTTCCCCTCAGATCAGGTACTAGACAGGGCTGCCCACTATCACCATTATTATACAACATAGTGTTAGAAGTTCTTGCTGTAGCAATCAGGCAGGATCAAGGAATTAAAGGGATACAGATCAGAAGAGAATAAGTCAAATTATCCATATTTGCAGATGCCATCATAGAATACATAGAAAAACCTAAGCAATCCAGCAAGAAGCTTTTGGAAGTCATCAGGCAATACAATAAGGTAACAGGTTACAAATTTAACATTCAAAAGACAGTGGCATTCCTCTATGCAAACACTAAGATGGAAGAACATGAAATTCAGAAATCAATTCCTTTTACTATAGCAACAAAAGCAATAAAATATCTAGGAATAAACCTAACCAAAGTGAAAAACTTGTATAGGGAAAATTATGAGTCACTACTCAAGGACATTGAAAAAGACACAAAAAGTGAAAAGATATTTCATGTTCATTGGTTGGAAGAATTAACATCAAAATGAATATACTGTATAGAACAATATACAAACTTAATACTATCCCCATAAGGACTCCAAACACATTTTTAGGAGAATAGAACAAATGCTATAAATGTTTATCTGGGACCAGAAAAGATCTAGAATTCCCAAAACAATCTTGAGAAGAAAGAACAGAACTGGTGGCATCACACTCCCAGATATCAAATTGTATTATAGAGCTATTGTCATCAAAACTGCTTGTTACTAAAACATAAATAGACACACTGACCTGTGTAATAGAATTGAGAGCCTGGAAATAAGCCCACACACCTATAGACATCTAATCTTTGACAAAGGTGCCCAGACTATTAAATGGGGAAAGTATAATCTCTTCAACAAATGGTGTTGGAAAAAATAAGTTGAAACATACAGAAGAATGAAACTGAACCACTGTACTTCACCAAATACAAAAGTAAATTTCAAGTGGATCAAGAAATTGGATGTTAGACCACAAACTATCAGATACTTAGAGGAAAATACTGGCAGAACTCTTTTCCACATAAATTTTAAAGACATCTTCAATGAAAAGAATCCAATTACAAAGACTAAGACAAGTATAAACCTGTGGAACCACATCAAATTAAAAAGTGTCTGCACAGCAAGAGAAACCACTACCCAAACCAAGATGCCCCTCACAGAATGGGAGAAGATCTTTAAATGTCATTCATCAGACAAGAGGCTAATAACCAAAATATATACAGAGCTTGCCAAACTCAACCACAAGAAAACAACCCCATCCAAAAATGGGGAGAGGTCATGGACACAATATTTACCACAGAAGAGATCCAAAACGCTGAGAACCACATGAAAAAATGCTCTAAGTCTTTGATTGTCAGAGAAATGCAAATAAAGACAACAATGAGATACCACTTCACTTTTGTGAAAATGGCATACATCAGAAAAGGTAGCTGCAATAAATGATGGAGTGGTTTTGGGGTCAAAGGGACCCTCCTGCACTGCTGGTGGGAATGTCAATTGGCCCAGCCTCTGTGGAAACAGCCTGGAGAACTCTCAGAAGGCTAGAAATGGACCTACCCTATGGTTCTGCAATTTCTCTCCTGGGGATATATAATAAGGAACCCAACACACCCATCCAAAAAGATCTGTGTACACATATGTTCTTAGCAGCACAATTTGTAATAGCCAGAGCCAGGAAGTAACCCTGGTGTCCAACGACAGACGAGTGACTGAGGTAGTTGTGGTATATATACACAATGGAATACCACTCAGCTATTAAAAACGGTGACTGGACCATTTTCAGCTGATCTTGGATGTAGCTTGAAAAATTATGTTAAGTGAAATAAGTCAGAAACTGAAGGATGAGTATGGAATGATCTCACTCTCAGGCAGAAGTTGAAAAACAAGATCAGAAGAGAAAACACAAGTAGAACCTGAACTAGAATTGGCATATTGCATCAAAGTAAAAAACTCTGGGGTGGTGGTGGGGGGGGGGTACAGAGGATAACAGAGATAACAGAGTACCTAGTGTGGGATGTATTGTTATATGGGAAACTGGGAAATTTTATGCATGTGAAAACTTTTGTATTTACTGTCAAATGAAAAACATTAATTCTCCAAAAAAGAAATTAAAAAAAGACTTCACAAATGCAATGACAAATATCAGAATTTAAAGAAGCAATGGAAGCAAGGATTGATGCACTAGTTAATCAAACAAAACCTCCTATCCAAGAAAAAATAGCAAACAAAAGCAAAAGAAAAAGAAAGAGAAAGGAAAAAAGAAAATTCAAGAGTAGACAATTATGCAAATCTACTGTCCTCTATAAATTCTAGGAATAGCAAGAGGACAAAAGAAAGTAGAATAGAGAGAGAGAGAGAGAGAGAACCACAGGAGAGTTTGCTCCATGCAGATTTCTTCCACAAAATAATTCACAAATGAGTGTCAGTGAATTTAGAAAGCAAAAGAAGGAAGAAAAGTAGAAGAAAGAAAAAAGAGCAATGAAAGGAAAGAGCAATTTTTTAAAATTAGTTAGGAAGATAGAAAAAAGAGGGTGGAGGGAAGAGGGAGAAGCAAGTTCCTCTCACAATGGATAGGACACCTAGTCATCTATCACTGTAAAAACCTACAGCAGTTAACTTTGATCAACCTCAAGAGGAGGGTAAAGGGACACAGGTATATAAGAATATTAATAATAAAATAAAATAGAGTAAAAAACTCTGTCAGTCTGCAGCTTGAACTACTCCAGATTGGCTACACACAGCCTGAGCAAAGACAAACAATTATAAGAAGGTAGTCTTTCCCAGGCAGGACTGAGGCTTTGATTGGTCAGGTATTCTGTCACTCAAATAGAGCTTCAGCCACCTAAAAAAAAGAGAGAGAGAAGCAAAAGAAAAAGAAAAAGGCTTTGGAATGACTCCCCTGCTGAGCCAGGAATCTTGGTAAAGAAAATAGCTCTGCAGAAAGCCTGGTAGGAGCTGGCCATCCTGTGGGGCTGGTTCTGGAAAGGGTGGGGTGGGGGTGTTTGGGGGGGAGTTCAGAAATATTGAAGCCAAAATTTTTTCTTTCTTAGTCTGTTTGGCCTCTGTTTGCCAGCCCAAGAGTGGGTTATAGGACTCTTTTTTGGTGTCACCCTGACCACCTCTTATTGACCCTTTCATGGATGCACCAGATATCCTACCCTCTCCAGAGAATCCCAGGTTGTAAACTGCTTCTTTTTGGAGCCCAAGCCTGTTGTTGTTTCCAAGTCGCCATCCTGGCTCTGCCCTCGATATTTTTGCTTTTTAAGCTCCTTAAAACTTGAAGCAACATCAATCCTCCTTTCCATCTTCAATGAAGCCAAAATCACTCCGATACCAATAGCAAACAGAAATGCACAGAAAAAAAGAAAACTACAAACCAATATCTATTATGAGCATTGATTCTAATATATGAATCAAAATTGTAGCCAACTATATACAGAGTGCATTAATGTACATCATGACCCAGTGGCATTTATGCCAAGGATGCAAGGCTAGTTTGATATATATATCACCACACCACTAAAAGAAAAAAAAAGCACATGAATGTCTCAGTGGGTGCAGAGAAAACCTTTGACAGAAACCAACCTCCTTTCATGAGCTACAGAAAGGGGAAAAAAAAAGAGAAACTGTTTATCTCTCCATCTAGTCCAAATGACAGTTGTTGGTATGCTTCTAGTTCTGCTTCTGGGATCTAGTTCTGCTTCTGTTACATTGCTTGACATTGTGGTCTATTTACATGGTCTTTTCTGTTACATTGGTTTGGTCTCACTCCCCCTCCACCTCTGGGAGATTTGGTTTAGCCCTTGCTAGTTCTGCACTTCTCCTTTCTCCCCCCCCCATCCTACGTACTTCCTGAGTTCCTGCCATTGCCACCGGATGGGGGCAGAGATCTTTTGGAATCCAGATGATTCTTTAAAAAAGTTTTTACTATGAATAATTTATCTGGGGTGCAGAACTGATAATCCTTTGCCATGCCTCTGGAAGTTGGCCAGATTTTACTTTTTTTTTCAATTATGGTAATATAAACACTGTCCACATGTGCTCACTTATTGAATAGGTGTTTTGCCTTCACAATTTTTATTAAGTATATTAATAGTAGATCTAAGTGAATGTTTATACAATAGAAAATCACATTTAAAGTAATTTGGTCTACTAGAACATTTCATTAACATGCATAGAGGTTGGGGCAGGGATCTATTATTACATTCAGAAAAAATGCAGAAAGGGATGGTTAAATGGTGCTGGTACTCATTTTTTCTTTTCTTCAGAATGACCTTTTTACTAGAAGTCAAATATATAACATTATAGTAGTCTTTCTTTTCCTACATTCCTGGTATGAGTATAGTAAGAAAAATAGATTCCCCAGCTATACAATTATGTTGTATTTTTTAAATATATACATATACACATATGTTGTTGTATGTGTTGGGGGTATAAAACAAAATAATGTACTCTTTTTTTAGTCAAGAACAAAGTCTTCTAAAGGGGAAAAAAAAAAACCTTCTAAGTTGGCCTGGTGGCACAGACTCTCACTATGAAGTTAAACCTTTTTGTGACCTCAGACCACACAGCAAGAACCTCACGTGCCAGAGGAATAGCAAATAAGATCACCTGAGAATGCAACAATAGAAGACCAGGATCATTACAATAACCCACCAAACCATTGGTGAGTGCAAGCTCATGGACAGAGAGGGCCTTAAGGAGAGATTCCTGGGGCAAAAAGGCCATACTCAGAAGCATACTGAGTCCAGCAGTTTTAAACACCAGTTTTGACACACCACATCCAATATAAATTTTATCAACAAAAAGACTAGTGAAGGTGTTGTGAAGTAAGCATCTTGTCTGATGTATGGCATGTGAAGATCTTCTCCCATTCTGTGAGGGGTCTCTTTGTTTGTTTAATAGTTTCTTTGGATGTGCAGAAGCTTTTCAATTTGATGTAGTCCCATTGGTTTGTTTCTGCTTTAGTCTTTCTTGCAATTGGGTTTATTTCATCAATGATGTCCCTTGAGGTGTAGGTGGGAAAGTGTTTTACCAATGTTTTCCTCTAAGTATTTAATTGTTTCTGGTCTAACATTCAGGTGTTTGATCTATTTGGAGTTGATTTTTGTTTCTGGTGAGATAAAGTGGTTCAATTTCATTCTTCTGCGTGTTACAACCCAGTTTTCCCAGCACCATTTATTGGAGAGAGCCTCCTTCTTCCATTTATTCCTTTGGGTCCTCTTATCAAAGATTAGATGTCCATAGGTGTGGGGATTTATTTCTGGGCTTTCAATTCTGTTCCACTGGTCTGTGTGCCTATTTTTGTCCCAGTACCATGCTGCTTTGATGATGATGGCTTTACAATATAGTTTGATGTCTGGGAGTGTGATGCCTCCATTTCTGTTTCTTTTCCTCAAGATGGTTTTGGCAATTCTAGGTGTTTTCAAGTTCCAGATAAATTATTATAGTGTTTGTTCTATTAAAGAAGCTTAGTGGAACTTTGTTGGGTACTGCATTAAATTTGTATATGGCTCTGAGGAGAATATTCATTTTGATGATATTTATTCTTCCAATCCATGAGCATTGGATGTCTTTCCATTTCTTGGTTTCAGTTTCTATTTCCTTGAGTAGCGACTCATAGTTTTCAGTATACAAGTCTTTTACTCCTTTGGTCAACTTTATTCCTAGGTATTTGATTTATTTTGCTGAAACAAAGTTAATGTTAGTGATTTCTGTCTGGATGTCTTCTTCTTCAGATTTAGTGTTTGCAGAAAGAAATGCCACTGATTTTTGTACATTGATTTTATAGCCTGACACCTTGCTATATCACCTAATAACTTCCAGTAGTTTTCTGCTGGATTCTTAGGTTTTTCTATGTATACTATCATATCATCTGCAAATAGTGAGAGCTTGACTTCTTCCCTTCCAATCTGTATTCCTTTGATTTCTTTCTCTTATCTGATTGCTACGGCAAGAACTTCCAATACTATGTTGAAGAGTAATGGTGACAGTGGACAGCCCTGTCTTGTCCCCGATCTGAGGGGGAATGCTTTCAGCTTCTGTCCATTGAGTATGATGTTGGCTGTAGGTATGCTATATATGGATTCTACTATCTTGAGGAATTTCCCATCTATTCCCATTTTTTGTAGAGTTTTGAGCATGACTGGGTGTTGGATTTTGTCAAAGGCTTTCTCTGCATCTATGTAGATAATTATGTGGTTTTGGCTTTGCTTTTATTGATGTGGTGAATGACATTGATTGACTTATGGATGTTAAACCAACCCTGCATTTCTGGGATGAATCCCACTTGGTCATGATTAACAATCTTTTTGATGTGCTGCTGTATCTGGTTGGCCAAGATCTTGTTTAATATTTTGACATCTATGTTCATCAGATACTGGTCTGTAGTTTTCCTTTTTTATTGTGTCCCTCTCTGCTTTTGCTATCACGGTGATGTTGGCTTCATAGAAGGTGGAAGGGGGTGTTCCTGTTAATTCAATCTTATGGAAAGCTTTAGAAGTATGGGTACTGTTTCCTGAAGGTTTTGTAGAATTCATTTGTGAAGCCATCTGGTTCAGGACTTCTGTTGTTGGGGAGATTCTTAAATATTTGCACATCCATCATCTTTTTATTGTCTTTAGCCTGATCCATATGTCTAGATTTAAAGGCTTGCCTTAATAATCTTAACTGTTTTAACGTCTACTCATATTTTTGTTTAGTATGATTCAAACACATTTAAGGTGGGAAGCTTTCAATTAAAAGAAAACAAATCTTAACAACAGCTTACTTTACTTTGTGTAGCAACTCTGTATCAGAAACTCCAACCCACGTGGAGTTTAAGAATATTGATTCCAACTTAGGTACATGATTGTTACAATCTTTTCAGAAGTTTCACAGTGCCAAACAGTCAAATTTGGTGAGGATTTGTAGGTAAATTGTGAGGATGTGGTTGAGCTTGGCAGGGCTTGACTTGAGAGGATATCCATCCTGTCAGCCTCTCTCTTTCTCCTGAGAGGTTGAGCAAGGAGGGACACAACCCCCCAAGGTTTGCCTCTTCTTATCAGACTCCTTGTCTCACAAAGCACCCTGCATTCCTAATACTATGACCTGCTCCCTTATTATCTATATAATCATTGTTTTGCCTGAAAGATCCCCACCCATTCCATTCCTTTGATCTATCTTCTTTCTACCCTCAAAACCGTCCCTGCCTGCAGGGTATTATTTATCCTACCAGTTAAAATCCCCGCAACAGTTGCTAAGGAAATTCCTATCTTTCCCAGCCCCTTTTGCCTGTCCCCGCCCCTTTCCAAACCATGTCAAGACATTTCCATTTCTGACTTGCCATTTCCGGGTCCATCTCTTAAAAGCTTTGGCTCCCTGATCAATAAAGAATTGAATCACCTCACCACCACCAGCTCTGTTCCTGGGTCATCTCTCATGTGTTGCTAAGTGAGTAGCAGCCCGGGCTGGCTCAGGATACGTTCTTTCCAACCCAGAGAGTACATGCCCAAGAAGAGGCATCCCCACGGTTGCCCAGCAAGGATTAATTTTCTACAAAGAGTTCCAGATTAATTTGGGGCCCTCAGATTAATTCTGTACTCGCTTACCAAATTAGATATATATGCATGTGAAATTTGACCCCAGAATTTGAGGATGAAGAATAGTCATACAAAAGGTAAACATTTCACAGAATTTGGCACCTATTTTAAACATTATTTTTACCTACATTGACAAATTTTACCTTTATATTACCTCAAAGGAACAGTACTGGAATTGTTTTAATTTTCTTTACACTCCTTTCACTGTAGCTGGTGACTCTCCTCTCAGTAAATTTAGCACATTGGTAATATTCAGGCTCTTGGGACTCAGAAGGGGGTCCTCCTGGGGCCAGGGAATGTCTTCCCAGAGGCCACCCCTAGGAGACTCCTGACTCACCAAACGCCAGTCCAGAAACAGCCAAGGCTTGGTCTGGGAGTCTCAAGCCAGATCCCAGACGAGTGTCCAAATGTTGTGGACTAAGTGTCAGAGATTAACCAAGACCAGTTCAGTCAAATTTGAGAGCCTTTATTAAGCTGGGAGATGACTACACTTACAGCTAGAAGTGCTGCCCAGAGTGTACTCCCTAGTTCAGTGTAGCACCACCATTTATAGGGGTAGGTGCAGAAAGTAAGCTAGGTTAGAGAAGCCAAACATGTAGTGGTTAAGGCAGTCTGTTACTGCAGTCAGGACAATCCATTATGGAAACAATCAATAATTTTAGAACACTAAGATCTATTTCTTGTTGGCAAATAAAATGGTTGCACAGGGTCAGGTCAAGATGGAATCAGTTATGTTAAGGAAGTAGGGACCCTGTCACATCAGTTATGCTTAAGGAAGTGGGTACCCTGTAACAAAGGGGGGAAAATCACCTAAAACTTACAATTTACAACTGTGGGTCTCCATTGCTATTACCCCTTGGAGGTTGGAACAGCAGTAGGAAAACCCTATACCAACACCTAAGGTCAGAGAACTGGCCAGGTGACTCAGGAGAAAAATCTATATTCCTGGTGTTCCAGAGGTGTGGCTATATAGAAGGAAGGAGCTTTTACACATTTTTCTGATAAATTAGGAAACATGGAGGATAATTTCCTCAGAACTGACCAAATACAACCATGATTTATTCAGTAATCCACAGGGCTAAAGAGCACTGCTCAGTTTGGTTCTAGCTGGTATTCGAGTGGGATATTGGGCCTAGGAGTTTGGTTTCTTGTGTGAGGGAGTCACTTTGCATAACCATTGTACTATTTACCCTCCAACCTGTTTTATCTCTTGGTCACAAGTGAGTGATTAAGATAAAAAAAATTAAAATTAAATAGCCTGCATGGAAGATAAATAACAATATAAGAAAGTTTAACAATTATTGTACTTCACCCATGGATTGTGATAACGTAGTAACAGCTGTTAAGATAGGCAGCTGTTACCCTACTCCTATGGACATCTAATTTTTGATAAGAGGACCCAAAGGATTAAATGGAGGAGGGAAGCTCTCTTCAGTAAATGGTGCTGGGAAAACTAGGTTGAAATATGCAGAAGAATTAAACTGAACAACTTTATCTCACCAGAAACAAAAATCAAATGGATCAAGACCCTGGATGTTAAGCCAGAAACTATCAAATCCTTAGAGGAAAACATTGGTGGAACACTTTCCCACCTAAGCCTTAAGAACATCTTTGATGATACAACCCTAATTGCAACAAGACTAAAATAAACAAACAAACAAAAATCAATGGGACTACATCAAATTGAAAAGCTTCTGCACAGCCAAAGAAACCATCACCAAAACAAAGAGACCCCTCACTGAATGGGAGATCTTCACATACCATACACTAGAGAAAAGCCTAATAACCAAAATATACAAAGAGCTCAGCAAACTTAACAACAAAAAAGCAAATGACCCCATCCAAAAAAAATGGGCAGAGGATATGAATAGAACATTCACTACAAAAGAGATCCCAAAAGGCTAACAAACATATAAAAAATTGTTACATGTGTTGTTGTCAGAGAAATTCAAATAAAGACAACACTGAGCTACCACTTCACCCTTGTGGGAATGGCATACATGAAAAAGGACAGCAGCAACAAATGCTGCAGAGGTTGTGAGGACAAAGGAACCCTTCTGTACTGTTGGTGGGAATGTAAATTGGTGCAACCTCTGTGAAGAGCAGTCTGGAGAACTCTCACAAGGCTAGACATGGACATTCCATATGACTCAGCAATTCCTCTCTTAAGGATATACCCCATAACACCCAACCAAAAAGATATGTGTGCACCTATGTTCACAGCAGCACAATGTGTAATAGCTAAAATCTGGAAGCAACCCAGGTGCCCAACAACAGATGAATGACTGATAAGCTGTGGTATACACACAATGGAATACTACACAGCTATTCGGAACAATGAACTCACCTTCTCTATGACTATCTTGGATGGAGCTAGAAGGAATTATGTTAAGTTAACTAAGTCAGAAAGACAAAGGCAAGTATGGGATGATCCCACTCATAAACAGAAGTTGAGAAAGAGGAACAGAAAGGGAAACACAAAGCAGGATTTGAATGAGTTTGGAGTAGGACACCTAAGTAAAAATCTCTGGGTTGAGAATGGATGTTCAGCTTCACTGGGGGGGTGGGGGTGGAGGAGAGGGACAGTGTCATTTGGTGGTGGGAATGGTATTTATGTACACTACTATTAACTTATAGTCATATAAATCACTAGTTAATTAATATGAGAGGGGAAAAATTTATTGAATGTCTCAAACTTTTTAATGCACAGGATGAGTCTTTGAAATGTTGACTCTAAAAAGCAGAGACAAGGGAGAACAGAAGCAACCAGTAACATGACTCTGTAAGACACAGCTATATACAAATAATGTCAAAGGACATGTATTGTGGTGATATTGTGTATGATACAGCAAATGCTAACAAGGGGACTTTTGAAGTTAACCCAATTGACAAATAATTTGATTAAAGCAATAACTATCTATTACCTTCCTAACCCTAAGACAGCAGGAACCTCCCACTTCCTCTATAGAGGCTATATTTCCCCCAGTCCTAGAATCTCTAGGGTGGGTCTCACTTTCCTGCATGCTTCTCACAGTTCATACCAAATGATATTACATCTGCTGATCCCAACATAATCAACATGAGTACCACCTCAGCATGCTTCACTTCAGACTGCGTCCAGAGTCATCAGGTGTGGAATGCCAATGCTTCAGCTTCATTACTCGGGTGAGACCTTTACTTTCATAGGATTCTCTAACTCCATTCCAAGTGGTTCGCTTCCTAACAAAGTCCCAAAACCTAGATATAGACCAGGTCCCGTGAGATAGAGCATATGTTCACATGTATCCATAAATTAGTGCAAAATATATACCTTAAAGCAAAAGTACACAATAGCCTGCAGTGAGTCAGTATATGCAACAAGCAAGTAGAAAAACTAAAAAGAAAAGTTCCTAATAAAATAATGTCTACTTAGACTTAGATACTCTCCTCACCTACTTCCTTTCTTCCTGTTATACTTTCCTCACTCACTCACTCCAAAGCTAACCTTATCAAAGTAAGGACTGCAAAAGTTGAATAAGGGCAAGAGAATGGCATACTTTAATGATGACTCTTTAGTCACTATCAGGCCCCCCCATCAGCTGGAGCCACAGTCGTGGATTTCTAAGCTTCCCAAACTGATATGATGGGCCTAAACCTTGAATAGATCCCTCTCTCCATTGTTAACTGGTCATCTCTATTAGGAACAACATAATAGACCCCTTTGTGGTCCCCCGTAGGACCTTGCCCTCAATGTAAATCAACAACTGTATAGAATGTTCCATCCTCCGAAGGGAGGCTGGACAACATACTCTATGTTACACCTGAGGAAGATGGGTCCTGATATTGGGGAAGCTTGAAACATTCGTACTCAGGACCACAGAATGTGAGGTTGTATCTACAGGGGTTCAAAGGTCACATAGGCTCCTGAGCTGAATATGGGCCCCAGATCAGATCAAATTGATGGGGTTTACAGTCAACAATTTTTATACACCTTTCCCATATTTGGGAACTACTCACTTTCCTGATTCAGCTTTCTGTTCTTTTTTCCAGCCATGACATCATCTCCCCAGACAATAACTTGTATCCATCCACATATCAGATGTCAGGCTCAGAAAACAAACAAACAAACAAACAAAAATGAGTATAGTCATGGGCGTTTGGAATATAACTAAAATACTATCTACAAAACGGAGACCCCTCAACTCTTCATCTGAACTATTCCAGCCTTTAGGTTCACGATTAGTTAATAATTTGTTTGGCTCTATATGTTAACTCTTTTTTCAGCTACCAGGTTCCAGATTCTAACATGATGCCAGTCAGGCTTCCCTGGACAAACAACCCCACCAATATGTCCTGGAGCCCTGCTTCCTCAGAGATGTGCCCCACTAGGGAACAAGAGAGACAGGCTGGGAGTATGGATTGGACTGCCAATTGCTTCAGTGGGGAAGCAATTACAGAGTCAGACCTTCCACCTTCTGCACTACATAATGACCATGGGTCCATACTCCCAGAGGGATAAAGAACAGAAATGCTATCAGGGGAGGGGATGGGATACGGATACGAGTAGTGGCAATTGTGTGGAGTTGTACTCCTCTTATCCTGTGTTTTTTGTCAGTGTTTCCTTTTTATAAATAAAAACTAAAAAAAAAATATTGGCAGCTGTGAACTCTTAAGTACTTTATTTAGAGACAAGTCAATCCAGGCAAACATGATCAATGGATTGACAAGTGTGAGAGAGGGACTTTATAACACACAAAATATAATGGTTAAACTGAGAAGAAACATTGGAGAAACAATGCAGGATAGAAGGCCAGATAAAAGTCCCAAAGATATAGAAGCACATAAAAATAAGGACAACATCCAAACACCAATAGACACAATCATAATTTGACCTTGTCACAAAATATTGAGTGGTAGCTACCTATACTTACATGGTTTGACTCTTAAATAGGTTTATTATTTAGTTTCCCATGGGCTCATATTTTGCTAGGAGATGGTATGGATAGTGGGTAGCTTGAACCTAATAAAATGTGTTTTTAAATGAACTAAAGGAAAGGCCAGAGAAATGGATCAATAGTAATGGATCACAGGATTTTGATGTTTGATTCCTCAGCTCCACATAGACTAAAATAGTGTTTTGGCCTCAATCTTTCTCTGTCTCACCAAATAAAATAAAATTTAGAGAGTAAGCTACATGGGCTGAGTGGTGGCTCACCAGACAGAGCACCCAAGTTAATTGTGTAACAACCCAATCTCAATCCTTCAGCCCCCACTTGCAAGGGGGAAGCTTCATAAGCTGTGGATCAGTGCTATAGGTGTCTCTCCTCCATGTCTCTCATTTCTTCTCTTTCCATCTATTATGTGCTATTGTGAAGGCTTGACCTAGGGAAAATCATCTTGACATCCCTGGTGATACTACCAATTCCACAAAAATTCTTACTCAACCAAAACAAACAGTGTACTCTCAAAATACCCTTAAGAAAGAGGGAGAGGGTGTAGTATGGGTTTCTCTGCAAATATGTGTGGAGTTAGGGTATAATTGATGGTTCCCCAAAATGGGTTCCAAAAATAACTGCCTATATTAGCTTCTGTAACCGGCTTGCTTGCTGCAATCGCAGTTTTGCCTTTATAACCAGGTATACAAGTAGGCTCAGGGCTTCTCTCTGCACCAGCATTTTGACTGGGAGGCAGCACCTGGCTAGGTTATTTCCTAACCTAATAAAGACACTCTAATTTGGACCTTGGTCTCTAGTTGTCTTCTTTGCCTCTATCCCACAACATTATCAAAACTGCTCACTGTAAATTACTTTTTATTTGTGAAGAAGGGGCACTACTCATCATTCCATGAAGAAATGCAGTCCATTCTCAGATCACCACAGTGGGCATCTGTGTTAAGCAGTGGTGTTTGGTGCATACACTTTATGAATGGAGGAGGGCAGTGATCTGGTAAAGTTCACATGCTACCATCCATAAAGACCTAGTTTCAAGCCCCTGGTCCCCACTTGCAGGGGTAAGCTTCATGAGTGGTGAAGCAGTACTACAGGTGTCTTTCTCTCTCCCTCTCTATCTTCCTTACATTTCTGTCTCTAAAATTATAGGTAGGTAAAATTTAATTTTTTAAATAGTAACAAAATGAAGAATGAACCTGACAGAACCAATGAAGCAATTCCTCAAGCTTAGCTGTGACATCTTAAGATAGAGAGCTTAGAGAGAATATCAAATTGATAACAGGGGAGAGCAGGAATGAAACACTGGTGAAAAGACTAGTAAAAATATTTTAATGTATTGCAAAAGTAAAAATAACTCAGGGTCTTGCTGGATAATCAATGAGTAGAATACACCTATTGCCATGCATGAGGACCTAGTTTCAAGTTCTGGGTCACACATGGTAGTGCCTGCACAAATGGAAGCTCACAAGTGGTAAAGTGTTTCTGTGGTGACACTCTCTCTGTGTCTGTTTTTCCCTATTTCTTATTACCTCACATTTAATAAATGGGGTAAGGGAAGAAGGATAATTGCTATGTAAAAGATTTTCATGCCTGAGGCTCTGAGGTCCCACTTTCATTCCCTAGAAGCACCCTAATACAGAATTAAGCAGTGACCTGATATCTCCCTTTATGTAGCTCTCTGTCATTAAAATAACATTAATAAAAAATTTATTATGGGGTTGGGAAGAAAGCCTAATGGTTATATAAGAAATTTCAAGCCTGAAGCTCTGAGATCCCAAGCATCACCATAAACTAGAGTTGAGAAATGTTCTGGTCTTTTTCTTTGTGCCTTTCTTTCTGTATCACTCTCATTAAAAGATAAAATAATTTTAAAAAATGTCTTCTGGGATTAGGTGAATCATGCAGGCACTGGGCCTGAGATAACCCTGGTCACAAAACACAGTGAAGACATCTCATTGACAGAACAGAAACCAACATCAGTCACATTTTGAATCTAGCCAAACATAGCTCTCTGGAGTGGTGGAAGTAAGCTTTAGGCTGTAATAGGTCTAAGGTCCAGCAGATAATTCACCTGGGAGGACTCTAGCTTTACCATGCATATAGCCCCTGTTCAGGTTCCCAGAACACCTTATGGGTGCACCACACTGTGGGAAGCATTAGCTCTAAAGTCCCCCTACCTCCTTCCCTCCCTCTTCTCTACCTGATAAATTTGACTTGTTGTGGAGAAGCCCTGTGTTGATGAAAAAAAAAAAGAAAAAGAAAACCAAAAAACTAAAGCTGTGACAAGTATGAATTGCATCTGCTTTCTTGGCTGCTGTTGAGATCCAGCTTTTGAAGAGTGGCCTTGCCAATGATGAAGATGAAACCACAGAATAAGTTTAATATGCTGCAATATACTTTCTAGAAGAAACAGAGGTGCTGCGGTGCAATGGAGACACGACAGCAGTGATTTTACTATAAACATGTACTGACTGTGAGAATTTTCTAGATGTTGAAAGGTTAAAAGGTGGGACTGGGTGGTGTGGCATACCTGGTATAACACATACATTACCATGCACAAGGGCCTGTGTTAATTCTTGGGTGGAATCTCATAAGTGATGAAGCAGTACTGCAGGTATCTCTCTCCCCTTTCCTTGTTCCCATCAAGTAAAGGAAAGGCATGGGAAGAAAGGGAAAGAGAGAGACGGGCGGGTAGGGCGGGGCGAGGCCCTTTGGGAGTGGTGCAGTTTTGCTGGCACCTATCCTGGGTGATAACTCTGGTGGTAAAAACAAAGAAACAAATAAATACCTAACAAGCAATCTTACTTTTCTAGGAAACGTTCTTGCACTGCAAAAATAACTAATATGGTTGTGTTATATTCAAAGGGCAAGGCTGTCTGCATGCATCATCATGAGCTAGGTGTTCAGGATTTAAAAGAGGACTTTGACTTACGGTTTGATAGAAGATTCCACCTCTTGATTGCACAGAAGGCTTGGTGCTCACTTATGCATGAAATGCACATAGGCTAATAAATTTTCTCTTCACTGACTTCATGTCTATCACGTACTCCAGTGTCAGCCTGAGGTCCTTAGAATTCAAAAGACTAGTCTACTTACTATGTGTGTTTAATACAGTGTGCTACTGCCTGATCCCACTAGTCTTCATAATACTTCTAAATTCTGTGGCAGAAAACAGTGACATCAGTAGACAAAATGAACACTAATGGCAAATGAAATCAGTGAAAACTTAATGCTGAATTGCAACACTTCTGAGGAAAAAATACATATATCAATACATTTATATGATTAATTCAAAAAAGAAAGGTTCTGTAAGATTAGCCAAAAGGAGTAAGACAATGACCAGATTAACTCATTCACATATGGAATTTGAGAGATAAAGAAAGGGAAAGCACTGAGATAAATTAGCTGAGGTTTCTTATGGCCAAATCAAGGATTCCTAAGACTATCAAGTTGGAAGAAAATTCCTAGAAGGTAGGAAGTACAGAAACCAAAGGAAAAGCATAAAGGAGGCAGGAGAAAGATGGTTCCAGTGATTTTTAACAAAAAGACCTCTGCTGAATAGCCTCATTTTGGTTTCACACTCCCTAGTAAGTGAAGTTGTTCACAAGAATGTGACAGTGAGGTTGCAAAGGCAAGAGAGAAATAGGGTAAGGCATTCACACATTTTTTTATGTGAGCCTCTCAGTCATAAAGCCTGTCTTATATATGCCTTCTGTTTAATTTGCTTTTATGTAATGCAACACATAATAATACTGCCTATGAGGCAAGAACATCAAGGGAAAACAAAGTGAAACTTGGAGTGTGTTGTATTGCAAAAAAGCAAAGGACTCTGGGGGAGGAGAGTGAGGGGTGGAATATACAGGTGCTGTGATCCTGGTGTATGATGGTGTGAAAGGGTCTGGGCTAGAAGTGAGAGTGTCTTGCAAATACCTATCAGGAGATAAGAAATTATACTTATGTGTCAACAACTGTACAGTATTCCTTTAACCCCCCCCCAATAAGCTGGGGGAAAAAATACTGCATATGTAGAGCATACAATACATCTACATAGCAGAGCACACTGAAAACTCATGTTAAAAACCAATGCTAATCTAATATAGTGTATTTTAAGCACTAGCATCTCCTATTTTATTGCATTACATGTGTACTATTAAATAATTTAATTTATAATATAATTTATAGAACTTAATTTTATTTTGTTTATTTTATTTTATTATTTTATCTTATTTCTTTATTGGGGACTGATGTTTTATAGTTAACAGTAAATACAGAAGTTTGTACATGCATAACCTTTCCAGTTTTTCACACAATAGTACAACCCCTACTAAGTCCTCAGCCATCCTGTATAGAGCTTAATTTTCAATACACAATGTAATAAATAAGGGATAGAAATTAGTAACACTTTTCAAGTAGCCCCTTTTTATATGTAGGGTATTTCTTAAAAGTAGTTAAAAATGTATCAACACTGATAGACAAATCAAACTTCATCTAATATTTAGATATGCTGACTGATCAAAAAGGTTAAAAAACACTTTCTCATAAGCAGAGGGTGGGGAGGGTTGAAAAATATTTATTAAGAAATTCTCTTATGTGTTGTACTATACCAATGTAAAGGACTTTGGGGAAGGAGGGAAACAACAAGGTGGAGAGAATGTTGGGGTCTTGGTGCATGGTAGTAGAAAAGGACCTAATTTTGAGAGTTGTACAGACAACTATCGCAGGAAGATGAGAAATTGTAGTCATGTGTCAATAACTGTCATGTAGCCCATTAACCTTTAATACAATGATATAAAATTTGAGATATGGGGCCAGCTAGTGGCGGACCTGGTTAAGTGCATACATTACAGCAAGGGCTGCAGGTCTCTCTCTCTGTGTATCCCTATTTCTCTCTATCTCTATCCAATAATAAGTAAATAAAGCTTTAAAAATATTAAAAAAGTAAAAATTGAGATACCCTTGGTGAGGGGGTAATGCTAAATCTGATGAGAGACAAAGGTATGCCCACAAAATATGTACAGACTTACAAACTCTCTTTGCCTTAAATTTTAACAAAATAAGTATGCATTTGGTACACACACCTGTGTCCCTATAGGAAGAACAGGATGAAAGAGAAACTGGTCTGAAAAGTCAACTCAATAGCAGACTTAAGGAAACTTGTAGCTAAAAATAAATAAAATAAAATAAAGTAAAGTAAAGTAAAATAACCTTCAACGTTATCCAGCATGAGTCAAGATACCAACGTGGGTCAGGATAGTTGAACCTTTACACCTCAGCATGGGGCCACCCTGAGTAGAGTGTCATAGGGACAGGGTGACTGTGTCACTTGGATGATATGATACTATTTGAAGGTTCCTGGGGTGGGGGAGACCTAAACCTAAAGGCAGCACACCAAACTCTACTCATGGAAATGTTTGTGTTTAAAACCAAGGGATTTAATGGAAAAAAAGAGATAGGTGGAATATTTTAGTTTTTCAGCTTGTCTTCAAAACTTGTTTTCTATCATAGCACGGTGAACCATAGGAAATCATTATAAGTGAAATCAACCAGATAGATACACATACAAGTAAAATATAGTACATTTCTTGGCCTATGCCTACTGATCTGAAACTGCTAAAGGGGAAGAAAGTATTGAAGGGGAGTACAGTGCTCTGAGTGGGGAGGGTAATAATACTCTAGCAGCAGTTGGGTAAGGCCTACTAACTCATATTTTAGGATGATGTGAAATTATACTGAGGCACAGTCTTATCGATTAGTATATCCTCAATACAAATGAGAAAACAGAATATAGCCCCTTAGGGAGACTATAGAAGAGTCCTTAAACCAAAATGGGGTTATCTTATGATCCATCACTTACCTTATGATCCAGCAAAGGACATAGCCAAAGAGTGGAAGCAGCCTAAATGTCCTCTGATGGATAACTGGCTAAAGAAGTAATGGAATATATACTCTATGGACTACTACTCTGCAAACAAAAAGAAGATATTGTGTCCTTTGAGACAAAATGGGTGGAACTAAAGATGATTATCATTAATGAAATAAGTAAATAGATGAAAGACATCTACTGGACATGTGGAAAGTCTGGAAAAATGATAGACATGAACTTGAAAAAACAAAAACAAAAGAAATATATCTAAAACTTTGAGAACTATGGTGATTATCATAGGGAGAATGGGGTACAAAATTTTGGTGGTGGGTGTGGTGTGGTGTGATGTGGAACTATACCCTATAATCTTACAATCTTGTGAACTACTGTTAATTACAAATGTAAATGACTTAAAGTTAGTTATTGTTGTATCCCTGAAGTATTGAATGACCCATGTATCAACCCACATTCTAGGGGAAATACTAGCGCTAAATAAAACTGATATTCACTTGAAGAGTGGCACTAACTCTTCTACAGACTGACTGGAAAAGGTATACAATACAAGTGTTAGTTTGCTTTAGCTTCTAGAACAAATTACCACAGAGGTTTAGAATAAAGTACATTTACTCTTAGAGTTTTGTAGGTCAAAAGTACTTATAGGCTGGGGCAGCAAGTCCTGTGTTTAATTTTAATAAGCTGAAATCCTACATTTCACCTATAAATAGATAGCTTAAATGCTTATATTTATGACACAGAAATTACTCGTTCAATAGATAACGCCCAGGAGTGCAGAAAGATCCTAAATGCTAGACACTGGAGCTTTAAGTAAGGGCTTCATAGAGAAGAGGGCCTGGGTCTTGAAATGTAGAAGAATACATAAAAAGGAAAGGTCAGAAGGGGGGCTATCGTGTAATGAGGACAACAGAAGCAAAACAAAACATGCAGTGTATTTTAGTAGCAGGATGTAGGTTTTGAAAATAAGTAAATTTGAATTCCAATGCTTATTTGTCTTTTGATGAGATTTGTCATCTTAAGCAACTTAATCTCCCTCAATTTTCTTTTTTTACTCATCACAAACTTACATTCTAGGAAATAAGCAAGACTTTTTAGTGTCTTCCCTATGCCTTTCAGCTTTACTATTTCTTAAACCTATATTGTCTGCACTTTCACAGTTTCTAGCTATTCCAGGAAACTAAGCAAATTTTATCCCTGAACTGTGCATGCCATTTAAAAATATTTAGTAAATCATTCCTCAAGGTATGTAAGAAGGTAGTGTGAAGGACTAAATAATATTCTCCAGATTTTTTTGATATTTTGACCTACTAGTAAAAAATTGGGGGGTATATTTCCAAGATGTGAAAAATAATAAAAAAATGCATTGACATATGTCTAATGCTTAAGTATTAGATTAAATTATACTTTAGTGAAGATTTCACCTAAAACAGTTAGCAGAAGTATTAATATGGTCCTATCAGACTGTAGTTGATTTTTTCCTCACATAACTTTAGGGTATGTTTATTTACTTATGTAGTTTTGAATTATGTATTTATTTGATAGACACAGAAATGGAGATGAGAAATTATAGAGATGGAGAGGAAAGAAAGATACCAGCAGTTCTGCTTCACCATTCATGAAACTTTTCCTCTGCACATGGAGACTGGGAGTTTGAATTCATATCCTTGCACATGATAACATGTACACTCACCTGAGTGTGCTACCACGTGGCCCCTGGAGCATGTTTGACAATTCTTATGTTAATTAATAATGTGTTTGCATTTGAATACATCTGTCCCTACTTTTGTTGTCCTATTTTTATAGCCTAAATAATCAACTTCTTTTTAGACTTTTTCAAATAATTATTCCAATGAATACCTTGAAAGATACTCTATATCATAGTATAACATTAAACTAGATGTTCTCTATCATGGTATAACATTATACTAAGGATGCAATAAAGACATGTACATCAATAATTTATTTTTTCAAACAGTATAGGTCTGCTGTTGATCTAGAATTCTGTGAATCATGTTCATGTCTTCACTCTGAGTGAGAAAACTGGTAAAGTGTTCAATCTCATCTGAGTCTGCAGAAGTGACTAAGTCTTCATCTGAGCATGGCAAATGGCCTAGGAAATAGAAGAACCCTTAGCACTCTAAGAGAAGTGTTCTGACAGCTCAAGATTTTGCTTTAGGGGAAAAGAAAAAAAAAAACTCCATCTGGCTTTTGTTACTTTCCATTTCCCAGATCCTTTATAGATGACTCTGACTTCATCAGAAGTGAAAACAGTCCCAACACCACCACACACATATGCCACACTTTTCCTTTGGGGCTGGGCGGTACCTCAGTAGATTAAAGGCACATGGCGTGATGTGCAAAGACTAGTGTAAGGATCCTGGTTGGAGCCCCCAGCTCCCCACCTGCAGGAGGGTCACTTCAGGGGCGATGAAGCAGGTCTACAGGTGTCTATATTTATATCCCCCTCTCTGTCTTCCCCTCTTCTCTCAATTTCTGTCTGTCCTATCCAGCAACACGACAGCAATAGTAACAACAACAATAAACAACATGGGTAACAATAGTGGGAAAAATGGCCTCAGGAGCAGTGGATTCATGAAGGCATGGAGCCCCAAGGATAACCCTGCAGGCAAAATATAAATAAATATGTGTCTCATGTATAGCTTCCCTCTCCATCATGTTACTTAGGGGATGCTCGATTGAATATTTTCTTACAATGAGTACTAGAATATTTTGTATTGAGGGCTCACCAATCTTCAAGTTATGGTGTTTTTAATTGACCTAGAGGAATACACTGTGGAAACTGGAATAGGGATGTGTGGAAATAAGAAGGTGATCTTATAGCTGTTCTGGCCAGCAAATCAGTCTTAAAATGATGATTCTTACATGACCATCAACATAGTCCTAAAGGCTAAAAATATTTAAAATTCAATAATAAGCTTTTATTTCACAGCACACATCATTATTTAATTTTAAACAAATGATTTCAAGGAATGAAAATTATCACTTTTGATTCCAAGCAAAGAAATGACAAAAAAATGACAAAACCATTTTCATTGAGTTTTTTTTTTTCCAAAATAAAAAAGACTGAGACATAGCACCAGATCGTTTTTCAGTTATACTCTAAACTTTGGCAATGTTGTACTCATAAACCTATGAAATGGACACTGTACTTTGCTCGGGGCCATGTGATGCTGTTTTCAGATCACAGACATTCTGCAAGTAGATCACTTTCAGGGTGTCAAGCAGAACAAATCACAGGTGCACAATTTTGGAGGCCTGGGGCTTTGTGATATTAAAGATGATATCTTAGATTGAATAGTGTTTTGCATGCATTATTTTAAATGGTGTTGCCAGGTATATATAAGCAAGACACTCTCCACTGCACAGATGAAAAAGAGGACATTTGTGGCTAAGGTCACAGTCACAAATTAGCCTATACTTTATTTCCACTGAGAAGGAGAAGTAAAGAGGCATGGGACACATATACACACAGAGGCGGGAAGGGGGTAGGAGGGGAGAAGGAGGGAGGTAGAGAGGAGGAAAGGAGAGGAGAGGAGAGGAGAGGAGAGGAGAGGAGAGAGAGAGAGAGAGAGAGAGAGAGAAGCTGTTCAACTCTGGTTTATAGTTCTACTGGGGATTAAACATGGGACCTCTGAGCCTAAATCAAGACAGCCATTTTGCAGACTCATATGCTGCTTCCCCTGCCTGACCTTAGTCTTTCTTTTTCACAATTTTTATTAGTGACTTAATAATTATTAACAAGATCATATAATAACAGTGAAATAATTCCATACAGTCCCCACCATCAGTGATCTGTGTCCCATCCTCTCCAGTGGAAACTTCTCTATTCTTTATCCCTTTGGGAGAATGGACCAAAATTCTTATGGGGTGAAAGGTGAAAGATCTCACTTTTGTAACTGCTTTTCCACTGGAAATTATTTTCTAACCTCCAGCCCAGTGTTTTGTTTCCATTGTACTAGAAATAACAATAATAATTATGAATATTATCAAACACTTCTTGGTCATCACTAGGGCTTCATCACTGCAGAAAGAAAGAGACCAAAGCACTAAAGCTTTCTCCAGTGTGGTGGGACCATGGCTCTAATATACATCACAGCATAGTAAAATAGCACTTACTATCAAAGTAGGAAAATAAGATATTTTATTGGCCCTCAAACGTTTGGGATTTTTTTTTTGTTTGTTTGTTTCAAGGGTTATAGCTGCGATTTGGTGCTGACACTATGAATCCACTATTCCTGGAGGGCATTTTTTTCCCATTTTATTGAATAGAACAGAGAGAAATTGATAGAGGAGGGGGGATAGAGAGATAGACACCTGCATACCTGAGGGAGTGGGGTGATAGAGACAGAAAGAGACAAAGATATATCTGCAGCCCTGCTTCACCACTCATAAAGCTTTTCCTCCTACAGGTGGGGACGGGGCTCAAACCCAGGTTATTGCACATTGTAATACATGCGTTCAACCAGGTGTGTCACCACCCAGCCCCAGAAGATTTAATTTCAAAGAGTTTGTCATGAACTCAAAAAGGGTTTAATTAAAAATTTTAAAAGAGTGAAAGAATCTACATTGCTGTTTCATTGTATCTAGTATTACTATATTAATGATATAATATTACATGATAGAATTTTTTTAGATATACATTCCGTTGATCAGAACTAATAGACTGTATTTTCCCATTTCTATCTTCCAAGTTCTCTCAGTGAGTGTGTGTATGGTTTCCACACAACTATGGACAACTAATTTCTGACAAGGTTGTACATGAGACTAAATAGATAAAAGAGAGTTTCTTCAACAAATGGTGATAGGGAAATTGGGTTGAAATGCGTAGAAGAATAAAACTGGAACACTATATTTTACCATGTACAAAAATGTGCTTCAAATTGATCAAAGGTTTAGACATTAGGTCAGAATCACTAAATACTTAGTGGAAAACATTGAAAAGGTTCTTCTTTTTTATATTTAAGAAAGGATAAATTAACAAAACCATAGGGTAGGAGGGGTACAACTCTACACAATTCCCACCAACAAATCTCCACATCCCACCCCCTCCCCTGATAGCTTTCCCATTCTCTGTCCCTCTGGGAGCATGGACCCAGGGTCATTGTGGGTTGCAGAAGGTGGGAGGTCTGGCTTCTGTAATTGCTTCCCCGCTGAACATGGGCGTTGACTGGTCAGTCCATACTCCCAGTCTGTCTCTCTCTTTCCCTGGTAGGGTGGGTCTATGGGGAAGCAGAGCTCCAGGACACATTGGTGGGGTCTTCAGACCAGGGAAGCTTGGCCGGCATCCTGATGGCTTATGGAACCTGGTGACTGAAAAGAGAGTTCACATACAAACCCAAACAAATTGTCGAACAATTATGGACCCAAAGGTAGGAATAGTAGAGAGGAAGTGTTAGGGGGATACTCACTGCAAACTCTAGTGTACTTCTGCTTTCAGGTATATATTTTGCAGTAGTTTATGGATATGTGTGAACAAATGCTCTCTCTCACAGAAACTGGTATATATCTAGGTTTTGGGACTTTGTTAGAAAGTGATCACCTGAGATGGAATTAGAGAATACTATGAAAGGAAAGGTCTCACCCGAGTAATGAAGCTGAAGAGTTGTCATTCCACACGTGAAGTCTCTGGACACAGTCTGAGCTGAAGCATGTTGAGGTGGCAATCGTTGCGTTGATTAGGTTGCGATCTGCAGATGCAATATTATTTGATATGGATTGGGAGAGGCATATGGGAAAGTGGGCCCTATCCAAAGGTTCCAGGACTGAGGGAAATAGAGGCTCTATAGTGGAGATGTGAGGTTCATGCTGTTTTAGGGTTCAAAAAGACAATGGATAGTTAATTTTATCATCACATTATTTGATAATTGGGTTAACTTTGAAAAGTCCTTTTGTTAGGGTTTGCTGTATAATACCCAGTATCTTGTATATAGCTGTGCCATTGATTGCTTCTGATCTACTTGGTCTAGGCTTTTGAGAGAGTCTGCATATCAAATACACAGCCTATATATTAAAAAGACTCAGTCTGTGTTTTAAAAACTTTGAGACAGACAATTAATTTCCCCCGTCTCATATTAATTAACTAGTAATTTATATGACTACACTTTACTAGGAGTGTACATAAACACCATTCCCACCACCAAAAGACTGTGTCCCATCCCTCCCACCCACCCCCACCTCTCACCGGCCCAGGAAGCTGCATGTCTACCCACTCACAACAGGGTTTTTACTTTGGTGCCCTACTTTCAATTTAGTCAGGTCCTGCTTTTAGTTTCCCTTTCAGATCTTCTTTCTCAACTTCTGTTGATGAGTGGGATCATCCCATACTCATCTTTATCTTTCTGACTTAGCTCACTTAACATAATTCCTTCTAGCTCTGTCCAAGATGGGTCAGAGAAGGTGGGTTCATTGTTCTTGATAGTTGTATAGTATTCCATTGTGTATATATACCACAGATTTTCAGCCACTCATCTGTTGTTGGGCACCTGGGTTGCTTCCAGGTTTTAGCTGTTATCAATTGTGCTGCTATGAACATAGGAGTACACACCTCTTTTTGGTTGGGTGTGATGGAGTCCTTGGGGTATAACCCCAGGAGAGGAATTACTGGATCATATGGAAGGTCCATGTCTAGCCTTCTGAGAGTTTTCCAGACTGCTCTCCACAGAGGCTGTACCAATTTACATTCCCACCAGCAATGTAAAAGAGTTCCTCTGTCCCCACATCCTCTCCAGCATTTGTTGCTGCTGTCCTTTTTGATGTATGCCATTTAAAGGAGTGAGGTGGTATCACAATGTTGTCTTAATTTGCATTTCTCTGACAATCAGTGACCTAGAGCAGTTTTTCATATGTTTGTTAGCCTTTTGGATCTCCTCTAAGTGAATGTTTTGTTCATATCCTCTGCCCATTTATGGATATGGTCATTTGTTTTTTTGGTGCTAAGTTTTCTGAGCTCTTTATATATTTTGGTGATTAGTTTCTTGTCTGATGTGTTGCATGTGAAGATCTTCTCCCATTCTATGAGGGGTCTCTTTGTCTAATAGTTTCTTTGGATGTGCAGAAGCTTTTCAATTTGATGTAATCCCATTGGTTTGTTTCTGCTTTAGCCTTTCTTGCAATTGGGTTTATTTCATCAATGATGTCCCTTGAGGTGTAGGTTGGAAACTGTTTCATTAAAGTTTTCCTCTAAGTATTTGATTGTTTCTGGTTTAACATCTAGGTCTTTGATCCATTTGGAGTTGATATTTGTTTCTGGTGAGATAAAGTGGTTCAATTTCATTCTTCTGCATGTTACAACCCAGTTTTCCCAGCACCATTTATTGAAGAGAGCCTCCTTCTTCCATTTAATCCTTTGGGCCCCCTTATCAAAGATTAGATGTCCACAGGTGTGGGGATTTATTTCTGGGCTTTCATTTTTGTTCCACTGATCTGTGTGCCTATTTTTGTCCCAGTACCATGTGGTTTGGATGATGATAGCTGTACAATATAGTTTGAGATCTGGGAATGTGATGCCTCCATTTCTGTTTCTTTTCCTCAAGATGGTTTTGGCAATTCTAGGTGTTTTCAGGTTCAAGATAAATGATTGTAGTGTTTTGTTTCTTCTATTCTCTTAAAGAAGCTTGGTGGAACTTGGATAGGTATTGCATTAAATTTGTACATGGCTCTGAGGAGAATATTCATTTTGATGATATTTATTCTTCTGATCCATGAGTATGGGATGTCTTTCCATTTCTTGGTATCAGTTTCTATTTCCTTGAGAAGCGACTCATAGTTTTCAGTATACAAGTCTTTCACTTCTTTGGTCAACTTTATTCCTAGGTATTTGATTTATTTTGCTGAAACAAAGTTAATGGGAGTGATTTCTGTCTGGATGTCTTCTTCTTCAGATTTAGTGTTTGCAGAAAGAAATGCCACTGATTTTTGTACATTAATTTTGTAGCCTGATACCTTGCTATATTGCCTAATAACTTCCAGTAGTTTTCTGCTGGATTCTTTAGGTTTTTCTATGTATACTATCATATCATCTGTAAATAGTGAGAGCTTGACTTCTTCCCTTCCAATCTGTATTCCTTTGATTTCTTTCTCTTATCTGATTGCTACGGCAAGAACTTCCAATACTATGTTGAAGAGTAACGGTGACAGTGGACAGCCCTGTCTAGTCCCCGATCTGAGGGTGAATGCTTTCAGCTTCTGTCCATTGAGTATGATGTTCACTGTAGGTTTGCTATATATAGATTCCGCTATCTTGAGGAATTTCCCATGTATTCCCACTTTTTATAGAGTTTCGAGCATGACTGGGTGTTGGATTTTGTCAAAGGCTTTCTCTGCATCTATTGAGATAATCATGTGGTTTTGGCTTTGCTTTTATTGATGTGGTGAATGACATTGATTGACTTACAGATGTTGAACCAGCCTTGCATTCCTGGGATGAATCCCACTTGGTCATGATGAACAATCTTTTTGATGTGCTGTTGTATCCTGTTGGCCAAAATTTTGTTTAATATTTTGGCATCTATGTTCATGAGAGATACTGGTCTGTAGTTTTCCTTTTTTGTTGTGGTATCAGATTTTGGTATCAGGGTGATGTTGGCTTCATAGAAGATGGAAGGGAGTATTCTCAATATTATGGAAAATTTCGTCAATATTACGGAAAAGCTTTAGAGTATGGGTACTGTTTCCTGAAGGTTTTGTAGAATTCATTTGTGAAGCCATCTGGTCCAGGACTTTTGTTGTTGGGGAGATTCTTAATAACGGTTTCAATTTCTTTGTCTGTGATTGGTGCATTTAGGTTTTGTAGTTCTTCCTGGTTCAGTTTTGGAAGGTCATATGTTTCTAGGTATTCTTCCATTTCTTTCAGATTCTCTAGCTTGGTGGCGTATAGTTCTTCATAGAAGTCTCACAGGGTTCTCTGGATTTCTGTGGTGTCAGTTGTGATATCTCCTCCATCATTTACAATTCTATTAATTTGAGTCTTCTCTCTTTTTTGTTTGATGATTCTGGCTAGGTATTTGTCAATTTTGTTTAATCTTTCAAAGAACCAACATTTGGCTTCATTGATCTTTTGTATGGTTCTATTATTTTCTATGTTGTTTATTTCTGCTCTAATTTTAGTGATTTCTGTCCTTCTGGTTGCTTTAGGGTTCCTTTGTTCCTCTTCCTCTAATTCCTTGAGGTGTGCAGTAATGTCATTCATTTGAGCTTTTTCTTGGTGTTTAATATGTGATTGTATGGCTATAAGTTTCCCTCTCAGTATTGCTTTAGCTGTGTCCCAAATATTTTGATAGGTGTGTCTTCATTTTCATTTGTTTCCAGGAACATTTGAATTTCTTGCTTGGTGACTCTCTGAGCCAGTGGTTCTTAAGGAGTATATTGTTTAGTATCCAAATTCTGTGACTTTTAATAATTTTCTGTTTGTTGTTAAATGTTAGTTTTACTCCACTATGGTCTGAGAAGGTACTTGGGATGATTTCGATTCTCTTGAATTCATTGATGCTGTCTTCGTGGCCTGACATGTGGTCTATCCTTGAGTATGTGTTATGTGGATTTGAAAATAAGGTGTATTCCAGTTTTTTGGGGTGAAAGACTCTGAAAATGTCCAAGAGGTCTAGTCTGTCAATCTCTTCATTTAATTCTCTTGTATCTTTGCTGATTTTTTGCTTTGTTGATCTGTCTAAGTGTGAGAGTGGGGTATTGAAGTCTCCCACTATTATTGTATTTGAAATTATTTCAGTAGGTGCTTGATGTATTTAGATGGTCCCTCATTGGGTGCATAGATGTTAATAATTGTTAAGTCTTCTTGGCTGATTGATCCTCTAATCATTATGTAATGTCCTTGCCTATCTTTTATTACTTTATTTAATTTAAAATCTATTGTGTCTGAGATGAGAATGGCTGTTCCTGCCTTTTTTTTGTGGTCTGTTAGCCTGTATGGTAGTTTTCCATCATTTCACTTTAAGTCTGTGTTTATCTTGTTGTGTCAGATGGGATTCTTGGAAGCAGTATATGGTTGGGTTATGTTTTCTGATCCAACCCCCACTCTGTGCCTTTTGATGGGTGAGTTTAAGCCATTGACATTTATTGATATTATGGATTTAATGTATTGTAGTGCCATTGTTCCAAAAATTTTTTGTTTGCTCTGATATATTGCAAGTATTATAGTGGTGGTCTTGTTTATAAGAGGTCTTTTAGAACATCTTTCAGGGCTGGTTTGGTGATGGTTGCCTACTTTAACTGTTTCTTATCTAAGATGGTTTTGATCCCTCCATCTAGTTTGAATGAAAATCTAGCAGGATATATTATCCTTGGTTGAAACCCTTTTTCATTCAGGGCTCGATTGATATCTTGCCATTCCCTTCTGGCTTTTAGAGTTTGAGTGGAGAAGTTTGCAGATAATCTTATGGGTTTTCCCCTATATGTGACTTTTTTTTTCTCTCTTGCAGCCTTTAGGATCCTTTCTTTATCCTTACTTCTTCTCATTGTGACTATGATGTGTCTTGGTGTCTTCAGGTCTGGGTTGATTCTGTTTGGAACTCTCTGGGCCTCTTGAATCTTGATGTCCTTTCTGTTATTCAGGTCTGTGAAGTTTTCTTCTATTATTTCCTCTAGAATGTTTGCTTCCACTTCCTCTCTTTCTTCCTCTGGCAGGCCAATTATACGAATCTTACTTCTTTTGAGATCATCCCATATATCTCTGTTGTTGTTTTCAGTGTCTCTCAATCTCTTTTTAAGCTCTTTCACCTCTTTCTTAGTTTTCTCTAACTCATCCTCTGTCTGACTAATTCTGTTTTCTGCTTCTGTTAGTCTGCCTTCCCTTCCCTCAGCTTCTTTCCTCAGTTCAGCTATTTTGGCTTTCAGTTCTCTAATTGCCTCAAGATAATCAGTATTTTCCTTGGGGGTCTCAACTGTTGTTTCCCTAATACTGCCATTCCTTTCCTCCAATGTTGTTTTCATTTCTGTGATTAATAAGTTTATTATTGCTTGCACACTTTTCTTATCTATGGTTACTTCTGGCTGATTTGTAGTTTCTTCTGGGCTCTTGTCTTCATTCATTGGAGTATCAGTTTTATTTGATTTTGATCTACCCATTTTTTTGATTTATGTGTTTCTTATTTTTATGCTCTGTTGTTCCTCAGTTGTTGTGTCTTGAGTACAAGCAACACTGTACTAAATACCTTTATGATAAATGCAGTCACCAACCTCATGAATTACAACAGAAACTGAAGCAAGTATTGAAGCAGTTTAATCACTACCAGTTAGCCAAACAACTTCTCCAGTCTGTCAAAAAATAACAACCAAGTCCAAGTGAAGAAGAAAAAGGAAAGAAGGGATAGCAAGAATAGACAATTATGCAAATCTACTATCCACTGTATATTCTAGGGCTAGCAAGAGGAGAAAGGGAAGTAGAGCAGAGATACACACACATAGAGAGTCACTCTGAGTCAGATTTCTTCCCTAAAATAATTCACAAATTCAGAAAGACAAAGAAGAAGGAAGGAAGAAATGGAAGACAAGATAAAAAAGAGAAACAAGAGAGATAAAAGAAAAAACATAAGAGAAAGAGCTGTAATGAAAGAGCAGTGAAAGGAAAGTTTTTTTAATTGATTAATTTATTTTATTTTATTTTTTAATTAGCTAGGAGGAGGGAGAAGGGGAGAGTCTGTAGAGAAGGTAGGAGTAATGAGACAAGTTCCTCTCACAATGGATAAGATGCCAAGTCCCCTAGCCATGAAAGATACCCTAAGAGTTAATTCTGGTCAACCTAAAAGAAGGGGTGGAAAGAGATAAGCTTTTATATTAATAGTAAAATAGAGCAGGGTAATAAACCGTGTCCCAGATTGCTTCAAGCCTCCTGAGCATAGGCCGCTGATTGTTAAGAACGAAAGAAAAAAAAAAACAAAACCTCAGGTCTAGACAAGAATAGCAGGAATAGACAGTTATGCAAATCTACTATTCACTGTATATTGTATGTGTAGCTAAAGGAGAAAGGGAAGTTGAGCAGAGATACATGCAGAGAGAGTCCACTCTGAGTCAGATTTCTTCCCCAAAATAATTCCCAAATGTGTATCAGTGAATTCAGAAAGCGTTTCCAGTAGATGTGGTTGGAGCTCAAGCCACTAGCAGTTTCTCATTCTGCCATCTTCTGAAGGAAAAAAAACAATAGGGTTCTTTTTGATATAAGCTTTAAAAATATTTTTGAGGAAACAAGATCAGAAGAGGAAACACAACTAGAAACTCAACTAGAATTGCTGTATTGCACCAAAATAGAAGACTCTGGGGTGGGTTGGTGGGGGAGATTACTTGTCCAAGAAGGATGACAGAGGACCTAGTGGGGATTGTATTGTTATATGGAAAACTGAGAAATGTTTTTAGTGTTGAATTTACAATTTAAACAGTAAATTGTATTTACTGTTGAATGTTAAACATTAATTTCCCAATAAAGAAATTAAAAAAATATTTTTGAGGCATCAAGTTAAACTACAAGGAAAATAGAAACAAAAATAAATGAATGTGATTATATCAAACGCAAGAACATGTACAGAAAAAAAGAAATCACCTACAAAACAGAGAGACTCCTCACATACTGGAAGATCTTTACATGACACACATCAAAGAGATAATAGCTGAAATACATAAATAACTCAACCAAACCATATATGCTTTTGTAATATCTTCACTGATTTAAATGCAAATTTAAGGGAAACAAAAGCAAAAATAGACAAAAAGGACTATATCAATCTGAAAAGCTAAAAAACTACTACATTGCAAAGGGAACCACCACCATGACAGAGATCCCATGGAGTAAGAGAAAATTTCTGTGTGCCTTACAACAGAAAAAAGAATACAAAGAAGTTACCAAACTCAATAAAAAAATGACAAACAATCATATGAAAAAATGTGTGTGGGGGGGGGAGAAGATATATAGGCAGAATCTTCTCCAAACAAGAAATCCTAAAGGTATATATATATATATGCTCAAGGTCAATGGTGATTAAGGAAATGAAAAACAAAGAAACAATGAGATATTGCTTTACATCTGAGAGAATTTTATGGTGTTATGGTGTCTCCCCCTACCCTTTCAGAGTGAAAAAGAGGCAAAAGAGGCAAAAGACTGTGAAAAAACATGGATGAGGTCCTATATTCGCAAAACAAAAGAGAAGAAAAAAAGTAACACTTGAAATGATTCTTGAATAGAACTAAAATATAAAAGGTAGCTCCTTAAATTGTGGCCATGGAGTAACAGGGAACAGAAATGATCACCATCATATATATCTTACCAAATCCCCCAACTACAGCTGAGACATCTGTAGCCACAGGTGGGTGCTTGCTTGGGTTGAGAAGGGATGTGGGTTTGTAATCAAACATGGAAATTTTCTGCTCTGGATGGCACAGCATGCCACCATTTTGCCTCTACAAGCAGCAAGCTGGTGCCAAGAGAAAGGAGTTTGCTGCATTTTAATCCTTGACTCCAGAATTACAGCCTTCTAAATTTTAGGCAAGGACATGCCAAAAACACACGGAACATTAGCCACCATAAGAGGTTTACTCTGTTGCCCAAACTTAAAGGTAATTTGCAGTAGCTTGTGGCTAAATGGCAGTTTGTCTTGCTTATATGAACAGTTAAACCCAGCAGCAACCTCCTAAAGCATGATTACAGATAAAAATCATACAGAATAACTATATACACACAACATAAAAAAAACCACAAAAGTTAAAAAAAAAACCCCTCAAGCTCAAGCTCAGCCTCCAGGATTTACACTACTCAACTTATAAACAGAGAGAAGGTTCAAGATCACAATAGCACCACCTGCTGGCCAGCAATAACCAGCACAATGGACGTGTAAGCACAGAGATAGCAGGAACAAAGAAATAAGCATACTGTGATGTGAGTGCTTAACCAGGTATGTCACTGCCTGGCGCATATATATAATAATTTTTTATTTATAAAAAGGATACATTGACAAAACCATGAGATACAGAGGGGTACAGCTTTGCACAATTCCCACCACTAGACCTCCGTATACCATCCCCTCCCATGATAGCTTTCCTATTATTTAACCCTCTGGGAATATGGACCCAGTGTGCAACGACCCAGGTTCAAGCACCTGGTCCCCACCTGAAGGGGGAAAGCTTCACCACTGGTGAAGCAGGACTGCAGGTATTTCTCTCAGTGTATCACTTTTTTTTAACTCTCCTTCCTCTCTCGGTTTCTCTCTGACTCTATCTAATAATAAATATTTTAAAAGAGAGAGAGAAATTGAGAAGGAAGGGAGAGTGAAGATCTTACTATAGTACTGGACTTGGAGTTTAAACCCAGGTCCTTGTGCATGGTAACATATTAGCCCTCCTGAATGTGCTATTGTCCTGCTCCAATTAAATGATCTTATCTGATATATATGCCAACAGTGAAACACATTACCTTGGAAAATCATACCCCTCTTATCTTGTTGATCATTATTTAATCAATAATAATAATGAAAAGAAAATTATGTAATCTATTATAATGTATATGACCCCAGTTAGAGACCAGCCCCAGCAATCTGAAAGAAGTTTTGGTGATGTGATTTCTTTTTCTCTCTCTCTGCCTCTCTGTTTCTATCTAAACAATAAATATATGTTTATACTTATAAGAGAAATGAGGAAAAAAATAGAGTAATTCCATGTGGAAAAAAAAGAAGTAAGCATTCCACATAGTCAGACAGAAACAACACAGAAAGACTTCAATAAACTATAGATATAGAGAGACTATAGGAGACAGAGTGCAGAGAGCTCATTATAGGACTTTCCAAGAATGTAATCATAGGATGGAGAAACATATTCAATAGTTGAAAGAACATTTCACTATGGAATTAAGAAACACAAAAGATGAGCTCATAATAGAGTTCTCCAAGAAACTACAGATTTTAAAAGAACTTCAATTCTTCTTCTTCTAGCGTTTGCCCTTCTTCCGTAGCCAGTCAACAGCGTCAGGTTGAGCCTGATGTAAAGTTTCGAGACCTCCTTTGAATCTGGAGAGGTGGCAGTCGTTGACTATGTGGGTTATAGTCTGTCTGTAGCCGCAGGGGCAGTTCAGGTCGTCTCTGGCTCCCCAGAGATGGAACATAGCGGCACACCGGCCATGGCCTGTTCGATAGCGATTGAGGAGGGCCCAATCATAACGTGCTAGGTCAAAGCCGGGTTGACGCTTACAGGGGTCTGTGATGAGGTGTTTGTTCTTTACCTCAGCTGACTGCCAACTCTGTTTCCAAGAGTCTGGAACAGAGAAGTTCAGTGTAGGCGTAGGGGACCAGATTGGATGACGAGACGTCAAGCGTTGAACAGGGTGGGCGAAGATATCCGCATATATTGGCAGGTCGAGCGTAGACGTGGGAAATGAACTTAGATGATGCTGCATCCCGACGAATATCTGGCTGGGCGATGTTGCTAAGAACTGGCAGCCATGGAATCGGGGTGGAATGGATGGTTCCAGAAATTATCCTCATGGAGGAATATAATTTGGAATCGACCAAGTGGACATGGGGGCTACGGAACCATACTGGGGCACAGTATTCTGCAGTGGAATAGCATAATGCCAGAGATGATGATCGTAGTGTGGAAGCGCTTGCGCCCCATGAGGAGCTGGCCAGTCTTGCAATGATGTTATTCCTCGCGCCCACCTTTGCTGCAGTTTTTATGAGATGCTAGTGAAATGACAGGGTGCGATCAAGAGTAACGCCAAGATAGACTGGCTGGGCTTCATGCCGGATTCTCATATCGTCAAGCTGCACATTAAGCTCACGCGAGGCCGAGGCATGGTGTAGATGGAAAACAGATGATACTTCAATAAGAATTCACTAAGCAGATAGAAAGCATAAAACTAAACAGATAGAAAGCATAAAACTAAACAGAACTGCAGGGAGGAAAAACACCCTGAGTGCAGTTCAAACACAGGTAGAAGACTTAGGAAATGGGCTCACACATCAAGGAGAAAGAATTTCCAATCTAGCATATACAATTAATCCACTATTTCAATAAAGATGAGGGAGGGGAGAGGTTAAAAAGAATGAAGCTACTCTTTGTGAAATTGCAGACTCCATTAAAAGGTCAAATGTTATAGTGATAGGAATATCAGGATGAGGACAGGGTCAAAAGATGTTGTGACACAGCATGTGAATAGGAATTTAAGATGTAACTAGCAGACAGCTGAGGCTGATGGACATAATTACAATACAGTTGAGATCAGGATGTCAGACTTACATAAGGCAAATGATTTAGCATCATCCTGCCAGAAATAGGCATCTTCTCCTGAGCTGTCTCTGGTTTTACAAACTCAGCTGCAGCTGTTTCCTGTGTGCCCTTGGTATCTAATCTCCTCCTCAAGAATCTTCCATGCCTGAGAACATGAAGCTGAGCTCTGGCAAATTTATCTTTAAGACTCTCCTCTATGGCCATAACAACTAGACAATACCTGCCCCATTACCTATCATGTTGTACTTAATACCATTCTGTACATCCATACTGTAGTGTAATAAGCCTATGATTTGTCTTAAACTCCAACCAAACCTGTGCCTGATATCTTTTTACATTATTTTATTTTAAAATTTATTTATTGGGGGATTGATGGTTAACAGTTGACAGTAAAATACAAGAGTTAATACATGTGTAACATTTCTCAGTTTTCCACATAATTCAACCCCTGACCAAGTCACCAAAGCATACAGAGACCACAACTCTTCCCAGATACCTCCAGCTCTACTCAGTTGAGAAACGTCTCTAAAGAACAAGGAATATCAAAGATCACCTGAGACTTCAACAAGATGAAACTGGGACTACTATGGAAACCCACCAAGTCACCAGTGAGAGAAAACACATGTGGCTTGTAGACAGGAGCCTAAGGAGAGATTTCTGGGGCTAAAGGCCATATCTACTTCCAGGTGGCTGGTAACAGTCTGACAGTTTGTCAGCTGAAGAGCCACCTGCATTCTATTTTATCAAGAAAAAGATTGCTGAAGGAAGGAGAGGATGTCGGGCTGCACCGCGGAGAAGAGAGAGAGGAGGTCTGGAGCAAGTGGGGTACACAAATCTTTATTATTGGATCAGGAAGGGGTGGCTCAGGCCAGAGCGACTATGAGAGAGAGAGAGAGAGAGGGAGAGGAAGAGAGAGAGAGGGTGCTGAGAGAGAGAGAGAGAGAGAGAGAGAATGAGGGGGGGGAAGTGGGAGGGCTTTTATTGGGCAACAACCAGGGGTGACATGTCAAGACAGGATTGGTTGAAAAGGGCACTTCTAGGATATTGCAGGGAGTGGTAAAACCTGGGGGCATAGACTGCATCTGAATAATTCCTCAACATCATCTCCTCCTTTTCCTTTATATCTGAATGGACACAGTAAGGAAATATGCAATGGAGCAGGCTTAAATGCTTTTAAGGAATGCCGTGCTCAGATGGGAAGATGTAGGATGTTTCTGTGGAGGAGGGAAGGCTTAAATGGCCATCAACCTTGTGAGATTTATGTGTCCCCCCATGCTGAACCCCTCTTTAGAGAGAGAGACTTACCTGGAGGGACTCATCTCATAGGTTAAGCGCTGCCTGCTCAACCATCTCCTCACAATAAGAGGACTTCCCTAAGACTCACCAAATGCTACTGTGAGTCACCATTGCTACTGCTCTCAGAGGCTAGAGCAGCAGGGGTGAGGCCCTGTGCTGGCAATGGAAGGCAGAGAACTGAACAGGAAACTCAGGAGAAGAGCAACACCTCGGTGCCCTAGCAATGAGGCTATATAGTAGGAGCCTTTCCACATTGTTATCCTAATGAGAATATGGTGAATAATTGCCTCAGAACCTACAGATCATAAACAGGACTTGTTTAGAAATTTATAGGGCCCAGCAGTGCTGTCTGGCTTGGCTCTTACAGCCAGCAGAGAAACTGAATTGAGCCCTGATCTTTGGATCCTTGGGGTGTGGGAATCTCTGCATAACCACTGTGCTATCTCTCTCCCACCCTGCTTTATCTCTTGGTCAGGAGTGAGTGATTAAGCTAAAAAGCCTACTTATAGGTTAAAAGTCCTCAGGCTCTCATAGCCTACAGGGAAGGCAGAAAGCAGAATTAGCAAGATCGAGTATGAATTAGAGACAACTAAAAAGAAGTAGGATATCTCAAAAAGAGATTAAAAGATACTGAAAACAACAACAGAGACATGTGAGATGACATCAAAAGTAATAATCTACTCATTTTAGGATTATCAGAGGAAGAAAGAGGGAGGAGAAGAAGCATTCTATAAGACATAATAGATGAAAACTTCTCTAATCTAGACAACAGAAAAGACATAAAGGTTCAAGAAGCCCAGAGGGTCCCAAAGACAGTTAACCCAGACTTAAAGACACCAAGGCACATCATATTTAGAATGAAAAGGAATAAGGATAAAGAAAGGATCCTGAAGGCTTCAAGAGAAAAAACAAAGAGTCACCTACAGAGGAAAACTCATAATTTTAGCAGCAGACTTCTCCACACAAAGACTACAGACCAGAAGAGAATAGCAAGTTCTCTATCGAGTGCTCAATAAGCACTATCTATCGAGTGCTCAATAAGAAAGGCTTTCAACCAAAACTACTCTATTATGATAGATTGTCATTCAGAACAGATGGAGGGATAAAAATCTTCTCAGACAAGCAACAGTTGAATGTATCAACTACTACCAAGCCTGCCCTGAAACAAGTTCTGGAAGGTCCTGTATTAATAGTCAGGCCACCATAAATATGCCATATATCAGAACACTCTAAAAATCTACAATAATGATATTAAAATATCTTCAATCTGTGATATCAATAAACGTCAATGGCCTTAATTCACTCATTAAAAGGCACAGAGTAAGAAGATGGATCAGAAAATACAACCCATATGCTGTCTACAGGAAACCCACCTAACTCAACAAGACAAACACAGACTCAAAGTGAAAGGATGGAAAACTATCATACAAGCCAATGGCCCACAAAAAAGATACACTACTTAAAAAATACTGGTCAAAGAAGAAATTAATGAAGAAATCAAGATGTTTTGAGTGTTCAGTGAACATGAAGACTTAAGCTATCAAAATATTTGGGACACAGATAAGGCAAACTTCTGAGAGGGAAGTTCATAGCTATATGAGCTGGGGTCATTTGTTTTCCTCTTGTTGAGTTTGGTAAGCTCTTTATGTATTTTGGTTATTAAACTCTTGACTGAAGTATGGCATGTAAAGATCTTCTCACAACCTGTGAGGGGTCTCTATTTTTACTGGTTTCTTTTGTTGTGAAGGAGCTGTTTAATTTGATGTAGTCACATAAGTTTATAACTGCCTTAGTCTTCTTTGTAATTGGATTTGTTTCACTGAAGATGTCTTTAAAAATTTTGTGGAAAACAGTTCTGCCAATATTTTCCTCTAAGTATCTGATAGTTTCTGGTCTAACATCCAGGTCCTTGATCCACATAGAATTTACTTTTGTGTTTGGTGAAATATAGTGGTTCAGTTTCATTCTTCTGCATGATTCAACCCATTTTTCCATCATCATTTGTTGAAGGGATATCCCCGTTCCCTACATTATAGTCTGACAACTTGTCAAATATGAGATATCCATAGGTGTGAGACTTACTTCTGGGCTCTCAATTCTATGCCACTGGTCAGTGTGTCTATCCATGTTCCAGTACCAAGCAGTTTTGATGACAATGGCCCTATAATACAATTGAAATCTGGGAGTGTGCTGCCTGCATTTCTGTTCTTTTTTCTAAAGATTGTTTTGGCAATTCTAGGTCTTTTCTGGTTTCAGATAAATATTTGTAGCATTTGTTCTATTCTCCTAAAAAATGTGGTTGGGATCTTGATGGGGATTACATTAAATTTGTATATGGCTTTGGTTAGTATATTCATTTTGATGATGTTAATTCTTCCAACCAATAAACATGAATTCAGGCTAAACTTCTTGGTGATAGTTGATTCCTTCAACTGTTGCTTTTCTGAGATTTTTATGCCTCCATCTAGTCTGAATGATAGTCTAGCCGGATACAGTAATCTTGGCTGAAAGCCTTTCTCACTGAGAGCTCAATATATATCTTGCCATTCTATTCTGGCCTTTAGTGTTTGTGTGGAAAAATCTGCTGCTAATCTTAAGGGTCTTTCTCTATAGGTGACTCTTTGTTTTTCTCTTGCAGACTTTAGCATCCTTTCTTTTTATTTGTTTGTGTATTTATTAATTAATTTATTTTTGTATCCAGGGTTATCACTGGGGCTTGGTGACAGCACTATGAAACCACTGCTCCTTGAGGCTATTTTTCCCATTTTGTTGCCCTTGTTGTGGTTGTTATTGTTATTGTTGTTATAGCTGTTGCTGTTGTTGGATAGGACAGAGAGAAATGGAGAGAGGAGGGGAAGACAGTGATGGGGAGAGAAAGACAGGCACCTGCAGACCTGCTTCACTGCCTGTGAAGTTATTCCCCTGCAGGTGAGAAGCCTGGGGCTCTAACCGGGATGATTACACAGGTCCTTGCGCTTTGCACCACGTGCACTTAACCAGCTGCACTACCGATCGACTCCCAGCTGAGTAATTTCATAAAAGCAAATCCTTTAATCATCCTTCTACTCCATACACAATTAACAACACTGGTCCCCACTGACTACATATCAGCAAGCCAGATCTGGTACCTTAAAATGCTACTAAAGAACACATATAATAAACAAACAAGATGCACAATATTATTAATGCTTAAAATCTGAAGAAGCAAATGGCATGCTATGAGAATAATAACTGAGAGACATGAGACCAAATTATTGAGAAGCAATAATTTGTGAATGGTGAAGCAGGACTGCAAGTCTCTCTCTCTCTCTCTCTCTCACCTCCCTTCCTTTTCCTTGCAATGTCTCCATCTCTACCAAAATAAATAAATAAGCAAGTAAATAAATAAAAATATTAGTTATAATCAGACACAAGAGAAATGAGAAAAGGTTTGAAATTAATTTTTGCAAAGACCTAAGACTTAATACACCATAACTTATTTGGAACAACTAAGACAAAAGATATGCTCTAAGTTAAGTGGCTGGTGGGTGGCTGGGTGGGTGGTTGATGTGCTTGATTTGGTCACAGGCAGCAGGAGCTGGTCTAAGTATAATGGAAAATGATTCAAGGGTTGGAGCTGAGGCTGATGTAACCTTCAGTCTACTCGGTGTAGCATGGAGCATACAAATACAATTGAGGGAAGCCGGAACAATAGTTCAGAGACTCCAGCAGCCTGGGTAAGAGATCATAGTGATTGCTCTAGATAATGGATTTCAGGTGGAGCAAATGACCAAAAAGTAAATGGTATTTTCTGATAAGTTCAATGTGAGGCAAAATATGAATGAAAAATGATAGCGAATTATATTCCTAGATGCCATACTTGAAGTAACCCTGTGAGATCTTTTGTATGTGTGGATGCAGAGAGTGAAACTTTTGACTTATTCCTATTCTTCAATTCAGGAATGTGATAATAGAAACCAGTTTCTTCTTTATTTATTGTCTTAAGACATGAACTTTACTTTTAAAAAATTATTAATTTGTGTGAGAGGAGAGAACGAAAACTTCACTCTGTACATATACTGCTAGGGTTTGAACTTAACCATTCTCAGAGTCCAATAGACATGAATATTTTATCTTTTTTCCCCTACATAGTTATTGGGTGTTTGATTTGGTTGGTCTTTGAAGCCTGTAAATAAAAACTATTCTGTAAGAGCTACTTGCATTCAGAATTCCCACTAGAGGGAGCTAACACAACATATTTATATTTTATCTTCTTTTTCCTATATGAATTGTTTCTCATAACTATGGTAAGGTTAATATTTACTGGCCACCAACACACTTAATCTTAAGGATCATTTTTTATTGTCGGGCACATTTAATTTTTTTTTACTTGTGATTTAGTAATGATTTACAAGATTGTAGAGGTATAGTTTCACACAGTACCCACCACCAGAATTCTGTGTCCCATCCCCCATTGGAGACTTCCTTGTATTTTATCTCTTCTGAAGCATGGACCAAAATTGTTTTGGGGGTGCAGAAAGTGGAAGGTCTGACTGCTGCAATTGTTTTGTTGCTAGACAGGGATGTTGGCAGATCAGTTCATATCCCCAGCCTGTTTCTGTCTTTCCCTAGTGGGGTAGGGTTACAGAGAGGTGATATTTCCGGACTGATTGGTGAGATTGTATTCCCAAAGAAGTCTAGTTAGAATCACAGTAGCATCTCCAACATGGTGATGGAAAGGCAGATAAAAGTAAGGTGACTGAAAGTGAGATATAAAACAGGATGATTTTTTTAAAAAGATTTCATTAGGGGAGTCGGGCTGTAGCGCAGCGGGTTAAGCGCAGGTGGCGCAAAGCACAAGGACCGGCATAAGGATCCCGGTTCGAACCCCGGCTCCCCACCTGCAGGGGAGTCACTTCACAGGTGGTGAAGCAGGTCTGCAGGTGTCTATCTTTCTCTCCTCCTCTCTGTCTTCCCCTCCTCTCTCCATTTCTCTCTGTCCTATCCAACAACAATAATAACTACAACAATAAAACAACAAGGGCAACAAAAGGGAATAAATAAATAAAATAAATATTTAAAAAAAAAAGATTTCATTAGTGATTTCCAAGTTTGGGCTATTAAAATTTGTGCTGCTGTGAACATAAGTATACATAGATCTCTTTGGATGGGTGTGTTTATTTTATTAGGTTATATCCCAAAGAGAGGAATTGCTGTTTATAGGTTAGATCCACTTCTAGCATCCTGAGAGTTATCTAGATTCTTCTCCAAAAGGGAGCAGACCGATTTCCAATTCCGCCAGCAGTTTAGAAGGGTTTCCTTTACTCTCACACATTCTCCAAAATTTGTTACTACCCTATGTTAGTATTTTAATGTTGAAAAGTACTGTGTTATTTCCCCATGAGCAATAATGTGATTGGAAATAAATATTTTTGTACCTCACTATTGCTTTTATTGGGTTCCAATCTAAGGTGTATTCTCAGAAAAGTGATTATTGGTTGAAAGGATATGAATAAAGAATGACATCTTAGTGTTATATTTTAGCTATGACAAATAGGTGAGTCCTCCATCAATACATCAATATGATATTAAAAAAAAAGATACTCAGTTTACTGATTAATTATTGACTGATTTTTGCACAGTAAAGTAATGCCTTGCACATATGTAATCTTGCCACAGGTCACTTATTCATTCATAAAGAGAAACACAAATAGAGTTAGAGATACCATGGAACAGGAGCTTCTGCCTAGGCCTTAGCAATACCCTTGTGGTGGCGGGATTTGAACCTGGGAAACGCATATATAGTAAGACTCTTTCCCGCTTATCCCCTGAACTCTTGTAGTAAACTAACAATTTAATTTCTTGAGACTGATCTTGCTAAAAGTAATTTACAGTAAGGAAACTAGTCTTAAGAAAGACTATATAAGGAACTGGGCAATGGTGCACCTATATGAGCACAAATGTTACAATATGCAATAACCTGATTCAGGCCCTTGGTTGTTACCTGCAGGGGCAAGCTTCACGAGTATGGTGAAGCAATACTATAATATATATAATTTCTGTATGCTAGCTGTCAGGCAAAAATTGGTAAACTCATGGGCCCTGTGGATTATACCTAAAATAGACTCCCTAGCTTTTCCCTTTGACCCAAAATCTCATCTGCCATATTCTTACTTTTCGGTTCCTGATTATTAAAAAAAAATGTTCTGCTGTGTATTTTAATTATTTTGAGCCACCAAGTTGCAGATACTACATCAGTGTGACTTCTCTGGGCAGATGACATCTCCACTGTGTCCTGAAAACCCACCACCTGAAAGCCCCACCCCATTAGGAAAAGATAGAAACACGCTGGGGCAAAACAAGGGCAACAAAAGGGAAAATAAATAAATAAATATTTAATTTTTTTTTAAAAGCTGGGGGTGTGGATTGACCTGTCAATGCTGATGCCCACCAGAGAAGCAATTACATAAGCCAAACCTTCCACCTTCTGCACCCCATGATGATCCTGGTTCCATACTGTCAGAGGGATAAAGAATAGGGAATCTTCCACTGCAAGTGTTGGGATACAGAACTCTGTTGGTGGGAATTGTATGGAATTGTACCCCACTCATCTTACAATCTTGCTAATAATTATCAAATTAATAAAAAATATATAAAACAGAACAAAATTTTAATAACCTGGAGCCTAAAGGTAAGAGTATAGCAGATAAAATTTGGATTCTTCATGTTGGAAGAATCTGGGAAGTATATTTTAAGTATATTCCAAGGAACTCATGACTTCACTAATTTTTCCCATATTTTGGAACATCTCTCTGCCCTGATCCAGCTTTCTCATTCTATTCTCACCTCTGACACCATTTCCCCAAACTATACTATTAGCCCACTTGCATGTTAGCTGTTGAGCTCTTTTTTTTTTTTTTAATTTATAAAATGGAGATATTGACAAGACCATAGGTTAAAAGGGGTACAACTTTACACAATTTTCACCACCAGTACTCGCTATACATCCCCCTTTGAAAGCTTTCCTATTTTTTTTTTTTTTTTTTTGCTAAGATAGGGAAAAATTGAGAGGGGAGGGGAAGATAGAGAAGAATAAAGGGACACCTGGGGACCTGTTTCACTGCTTGTGAAGCGACCTCCCTTGCAGGTGAGGAGCTAGGGGCTTGAGCCTAGATCCCTGTGTAGATCTTTGCACTTAGTATTATGTGCACTTAACCCACTGCATTATCATCTGGACCCCAGTTTACTTATTCTTTTTCCCTCTGGGAGTTGGACCCAGGATTACTATGAGGTGCAGACGGTGGAAGGTCTGACTTCTGCAATTGCTTCTCACTGAACATGGGTGTTGAAAGACCAATCAATACTCCCAGCCTGTCTCTTTCTTTCCCTAGTAGGGTAAGGATCTGGGGAAGCAGGGCTCTAGGACACATTGAAGGGGTCATCTGCCCAGGGAAGTCTAGTTGGCATAGTGGTAGCATCTGGAACCTGGTAGCTGAAAAAGAATTAAGATATAAAGCAGAACAAATTGTTGACTTATCATGAACCTAAAGACAAGAATATTGCAGATGAAAATTTGAGGTCTCCATTTTGGAAAAAGCTAGTAGGTCTATTTTAGGTATATTCCAAGGGACCCATGACTTTACTAGTTTTTGACTGAGTCTGATAGTTAACATGCAGGTGGACTCAAGTTATTGTTTTTGGAGATAGTGTCATAGTTGTAAAAAGGACTAGAAAGCTGTATCAGGGAAAAGGGTAGCTCCCAAATATGGGGAAAGCCTATAAATATTTTTAACTATGAACCCCATTGGTTTGATCTGGGACCCATATTCAGCATAGGAGCCTATGTAACTTCTACATCCCTATAGGTCTGAGCTCACATTCTGTTGTCATGGCTAGGAACATTCGAGGCTGTATTAATTTCAGCACCCATCTACCTTGAGTGGTAGAATATGTTGTCTAACCTCCCTTCAGAGAATGAGGCTGTCTCTATCATTGTTGATCCACACTGAGGGTAATGTCCTATAGGGGCTCACAAAGGGGTCCATTATATTGTTCCTGATGGAGATGAACAGTGACAGTGGAGAGAGGGATCTGTTAGAAGTCTAGGCACATCATGTCATGTGCGAATCCCAGAACTACTTGACTGGGGTCCCAGGTGATGGGGTGTCCTGGTAGTGAACAAAGAGTCATCATTAAAGTATGCCAGTCTTTTATCCTTATCCAGATTTTGTAATCCTTACTTTACCTGAAAAGGTTACTTTTGGAGTGATTGAAGGAAGTGAAATAAGAAGTAGGTGATAAGGGTGTCTAGGTCTAAGTAGAATCTATTTCATTAGGTACTTTATGGTGTCTTTTTTAGGTTTCTTTACTTGCTTGCTGTATTTACTGATTCACTGCAAAATATTGTGTGCTATTACTATAAGGTGAATATTTCCCTATAATTTATGGATATGTGTACGTAAGCCCTCTCTCATGGGCCATGGTCTACATCTAGGTTTTGAGGCTTTTTAAGGAAGTGCACCACTGAAATAAAATTAAGGAGTCCTATGAGCTAGGAAAGGTCTCACCAGAGGAATGAAGCTGGAGAATTGACATTCCATGCCTGATGTATCTGGACACAATCCCAAGGAAAACATCGTTCATATTTTTATTCATTACTTACACCCAAAGTAGCCTATAAGCTAATCATATTTGCTTTATTCAAACTATTTATATTATTGAAGCATGTCTTAAATCCTACCATTATCTAAAGATATTTAGTTCAAAGTTATTTCTGAGAATATAATCTCTCAAATTTTCTTAGTAAAATTGGCTATGTAAAAACCTTTGATGAAGACACAGACATTCTCATTAAGAGAGACTAACAGAGAAACCTGTATTTCATTTTTATTTGTCTGATTTCCAAGTTGAATGTCTCCTAACTGTCCCTCTATACACATGGAGTATTAATCCATCTGTGAAATGAGAATTATTATGTTCAAGTTTCCCTTAAGTCTCTTCGTATAAAATCGTATTTAAAGGAATTTCATACAATCTTGTATAAATATAAGCTACTGTTACAAAACAGACTGTTATTATAAAATAGACTCATTACATTTCTCAAGCCCATGTCTTTATTAATATCTTAGGGCTGTAGAGATAACTTACTGAATATAGTGTGTGCCTTACCTTGTGTGTGGGCTAGGATTAAGTCTTGGCACTACAAGATAGTTTCTGTGACATCAGTGCTTGCTTCCCTATTGCTACAAACAGGGATGACGGAAGAAGGGAGGTAGAAGAGATGAAGAAAACTGGTCATCAAAAGTGGTAGAGTTGTAGACCCAGTGGTGGGGAAAAAAAAAATATATATATATATATATATTTGAATCAAAATAACAAAGTACAGAGTTTTTTATTACACTGATATTATTTAGTGTACTTGTTACTAAAATTTGAGTTATCTACATAATATGTAAATTGAATAAAGGAGTAATTTTTACTGAAATTTAAAAATGTTAATAATTGGGTTGTTATGCCCAAAATCAGTAGATTGGGGATGAAAATTAAAATACAGAAATAAGGGGGCAGATCCAAGATCACTCAGAGACAACTCCTGGCTTGAGCACTGCAAAGAGGATACTTCAAAATTGGGAAGTTTGGGTGAGGGTAGATTTTCTGTGTCAGTGGTGGGGTTGAGTGCACTGGGTGGGTGGTCAGGAACTAAAGAAGAGTCCTATAATCCATAATTGGGCTGGAAAACAGAGGCTGAAAATTACAAAGGAAACGGAATCTGGCTAGGAGTTTTCTGTTTTGCTACTCTGAACCCCCAAACCAGCTACTTCTGGTAGGACTCCTGTGGAGATAATTATTAATATTCCTAGATCAGCAGGGGTGTCATTCAAAGGGGTGTCTTTCAAAGGAGCTCTACCTGAGTGACAGAATACCTGACCAATCAGGGCATCTGTCTTGCCTGGGTTAAAGTACCTGTTCTCCTCTATTAACACTTGAGCTTCCTGATAGTTCTTATAATTGCTTATCTTAGCTTGATATAGGAAGGGGTTGAGGTTGTGTGGAGCCAACCTATATTGGTTTAATCTGCAGACAGACTTTTATGGATTTTAATTTAATTTTAGGCTATTATTATTATTTGTTCTTGTCTATTTACCCTCCACTTCAGGTTGAGCAAAATTAGCTGTTGATGCTTCTTTCCATTGATAGGTGATTGTGGGAGGAATTTGCTTCTCTTTCTTTTTTTCTCCATTTATCTTTTTCTTTCCTTAAAGCTGATATGAAAAGTCCCTTTTCTTCCACTGCTTCTTCTTCCTCTTCTTCTTCTTATTTTTTTATTCACTGGCACTCATTCATTAAATGTCTTGTAGAAGAAATCTAACTCAGAGTGAACTTTTTCTCTCTTTCCCTTCCTCCCTGTGTCTCTCTCCTCTTTCTTTCCTCCCTTTCCCCCCACTATCTGTAGAATTTATAGTTGTCAGCTTGCTTATTTTTAAAATTGCCTATTCTTGCATTGTCATTTTTCTTTGTTTTTATTTTTCTTTCTTTTTGTTTTGTTTTTAGAGTGGAGGTTTTGCTTGGATAACTGGTTTTGGTTGAACTGCATTAATCATTGCTTTAGTTGTTATTTTATACTTTCTGAGGTTTATGGCTTAATTTGAGAAAAGACCTACACTCACACAATACAACAACTGAAGGACAATAGGACAGAAAAATACAAACCACACCAATAAAAAAAAATTATTCAGAGCAAATAAAACTGCTGCCCCAATGAATTTGGAAAGGATCCCAGAAGACTCCAAATAAGTCAGAGACAATTATAGATAAGAAAAGTATCCAAGCAATAATTAACCTATTAATCACAGAAATGAAGATAGTTATTGAGGAAAAGTTTATAAGAAAGAGAAAAAACACAGATGAGACCCTCAAGGAAAATACTAGCTACCTCGAGGTAATTAGAGAACTGAAAGCTGAAATAACTGAGCTAAAAGGACAACTAGCAGAACAAGCTAATACTATAACTGACTGAAAAAGGAAGTTGAGGGAAAAGAAAACAGGTTAAAAGTAGCAGAAAACAGAATTAGCCAGACAGAGGATGAGCTAGAGAAAACAAAGAAGAGAGCTAAAAAAGAGATTGAGAGACACTGGAAAAAACAAAAGAGACATATGGGATGATCTCAAAAGGGGTAAAATCCATGTAATTGGCCTACTAGAGAAAGAAAGAAAGAAAGGGGAAGTAAACATTCTAGAGAAAATAATAGAAGAAAACTTCCCAGACCTAAACAACAGAAAGGAAATTAAGATGCAAGTGTCCCAGAGAGTCCCAAACAGAATCAACTCAGACCTGGAGGCACCAAGAACATCATAGTTACAATGAAAAGAAGTGAGGGTAAAGAAAATATTCTAAAGGCTGGAAGAGAAAAACAAAAAGTCATATACAGGGGAAAACCCATAAGACTATCAGCAGACTTCTCCAATGAAGCTCTAAAAGGCAGAAAAGAATGGCAAGATATTTATTGGGTTCTCAATGAAAAAGGGTTTCAACCAAGGATGGTATATCTTATGAGAATTTCATTTAGACTAGCTGGTGGGGTCAAAACCTTCTCAGACAGGCAATAGTTAAAGGAGGCAACCATCACCAAGCCTTCCCTGAAAGAGTTTCTAAAGAACCTCTTGTAAACAAGAACACTACCATAATACTTGACATATATCAGAACAAATAATAAACCATTGAATAATGGCACTTCAATACTTTAAATCCATAATATAAATAAATGTCAATGACTTAAATTCACCCATTAAAAGGACAGAGTGGAAGGATGGATCAGAAAACACAACCCAACCATATGCTGCTTGCAAGATTCCCATCTGACCCAACAAGACAAAAACTGACTTGCAATGAAAGGATGGAAAACTACTATCATACAGGCTAATGAACCATAAAAAAAGGGCAGGATCAGCCATTCTCATCTCTGATGCAAGAGTCTTTAAATTAAATTGAGTAATAAAAGATAGGCAAGGTCATTACATAATGATCAGAGGATCAATAAACCAAGAAGAATTAACAGTCATTAACATCTATGCACCCAATGAGAGCCCATCTAAGTACATCAAACATCTACTGAAAGAACTACACAAATACATCAATAGTAATATAATAATAGTGGGAGATTTCAACACCACACTCTAACACAAACAAAAAAACAAGAGAATTAAGAAAAAAGATGGACAGACTAGACTTCCTGGACATTTTCAGAGTTATTCAACCCAAGAAACTGGAACACACATTATTTTCAAATCCACACAACACATCTTCATGGATTCATCATGTATTAGGCCACAAAGGCAGTATCAACAAATTCAAGAACATTGAAATCATCCCCCACATCTTCTCAGACCACAATGGAGTAAAGCTAACACTCAACAACAAAAATTTACTAAAAGTCACAAACTTTGGAAATGAACAACATAGTACTTTATAACTGCTGGGTCAGAGAGGAACTCAAGGAAGAAATTTAAATGTTCGTAGAAACAAACAAAATTGAACACACGAATTACCAAAATATTTGGGACACAGCTAAAGCAGTACTTAGAGGGAAAGTCATATGTATAGAAGCACATTGGAAAACAAGAAAAAACTCAAGTAAAGGACCTTACTGCATGACTTAAGGACATAGAATAAGTGGAACAAAGTAACCCTAAAGCAACCAGAAGGACAGAAATCACCAAAATAGAGTAGAAATAAACAACACAGAAAATAATAGAACAATACAAAAGATCAATGAAGCCAAATGTTGGTTCTTTGGAAAGCTAAACAAAACTGACAAACCCTTAGTCAAACACACTGAAAAAAGGGACAAAACTCAAACAAATATAATTGTACATGATAGAGGAGCTATTACAACAGACACCACAGAAATCCAAAAAATCATGCGTAGCTTTGACAAACAACTATACACCACCAAGCTAGAGAATCTAGAAGAAATGGAAGAATTCCTAGAAACATATACCCTTCCACAACTGAACCAAGAACTACAGAACCTAAATAAACCAATCACAGTAACCAAATTGAAACAGTTACTAAGAATATTCCCAATGGCAAAAGTCCAGCACTAAATTGCTTTACAAAGAAAAACTCAAAGAGAAACTCAAAGCAATTTGGCTGAGTTTGGAGTAGGGCACCAAAGTAAAAATATCTGGACATAAATTACAGTGAGGTCATGTATGATACAGCAAATCCTAACACTTGGATTGACAAAGTTAACCCAATTCCCAAATCACTTAATTATTAGCAATAACTATCTATTGCCTTCTTAAACCCTAAGAAAACAGGAACCTCCTGCTCACTCTAAAAAGCCCACATTTTTTACAATCGTGGAACCTCTAGGGTATGGCTTCCTTTCCTGCATGTTTGTCTCAGTTCATACCAAATGGTACTGCATCTGCTGGTCCCATCCTAATCGATGCAACCAGCACAAGTGTGGCATGCTTCACTTCAAACTGTGTCCAGAGACATCAGGCATGGAATGTCAACCCTTCAGCCTCATTACTAGGGTGAGACCTTTTCTTTCTCATAGCACTCCTTAATTCAATTTTGGGTAGTCCACTTCCTAACAAAGCCTCAAAACCTAGATGTAGACCAGGGCATATGCACACATTCATCTATAAATTAGGGCAAAATATATACCTGAAAGCAAAAGTTCATAATAGTCTGCAGTGAGGCAATAAATGAAACAAGGTAGTAGAAAAACCTAGAATCACCATAAAGTACCTAATGAAATAGATTCTACTTAGACCTAGATAGTCTCCTCACCTACTATTCATTACAATTGCCATAATTACTCCAAAGCTAACATTGTCAAAGTAAGGACTACAAAACCTGCATACTTTATTATTCTTTTTATTTATAAGAAGGAAAAACTGGCAAAAACCATAGGATAATAACTCCACATAATTCCCACCACCAGAAATCTGAATCCCATTCCCTCCCCTTATATCTTCCCTATTCTTTATCCCTCTGGGAGTATGGACCCAGGGTCATTATGAGGTGCAGAAGGTGGAAGGTCTGGCTTCTGTAATTGCTTCCCCACTGAACATGGGCATTTGCAGGCCAATCCATACTCCCAGCTTGTCTCTCTTATTCCCTAGTGGGGCAGAGCCCTGGAGAAGTGTGACTCCAGGACACATTGGTGGGGTCCTCTACTTAAAGAAGGCCAGTTGGAATCATGGTAGTATCTGGAACCTGGTGCCTGAAAAATGAGTTAGCATATAAAGCCAAATAAATTGTTGACTAATCATGAATCTATAGGCTAGAATAGTGTAGATGAAGAGTTGGGGGGGGTCTCTTTTATAGATAGTTAGTAGGCCTATTTTAGTTTTATTCCAAAGGGAACATGACTATACTATTTTATTTTATTTTTATTTTTTTTAAATATAAGCCTGACAATTGATATGAAGATGGATCCAAGTTATTGTCTGGGGAATGATGTCATGGCTAGAAATAGGACCAAAAAGCTGGATCAGGGAAGAGAGTAGCTCCCAAATATAGGAAAGGTGTATAAATATTGTTGATTGTAAACCCCATCAATTGGATCTAATCTGGGGCCCATGTGACCTCTGCATCCCTATAGAAATGACATCACATTCTGTAGTCATGAGTATGAACATTCCAAGCTGTACCTATTTCAACCCATCTTCCTCAGGTGTAACAGAGTATGTTGTCCAGCCTCCCTTCTGAGGGTGGTACGTTGTCTGATGTAGTTGATCCACGTTGAAGGTAAGGTACTATGGATGCCCACAAAGGGGTCTATAGTGTTGTTCCTGATAGAGATGAACAGTAAAAATACAGAGAAAGATTTATTCGAGGTATAGACCAATCAACCCTGTTTGGGCTCTCAGGACACCCAGACAAGAGCGCTAAATGATGCGGAGGCCTGGGAGTGACTAAAATGTCATCGTTAAATTATAGACCTACATACTTTAATGATGACACTAGTCACTTCCAGGCCACTCCACCAGTTAGAACCCTAGTTGGGTAGTCCTGGGATTCCCACACAGACATGGTAGACTTAGATCTAACCCTAACCCTAACCCTAACCCTAACCCTAACCCTAACCCTAACCCTAACCCTAACCCTAACCCTAACCCTAACCCTAACCCTAACCCTTACCCTAATCCTCTCTCCACTGTCACTCCATCAGGATCAACATAATAAATCCCTTTGTGGGTCCTATAGAACCTTGCCATGAATTTGGATCAACAGTGGTAGAGATCGTTCCATCCTCCAAAGGGAGGTAAATAACATACCCTACCTAACACCTGAGAAAGATGGGTCCTGAATTGGTGCAACCTGGATCATTCCCACTTGTGACCACAGAATGCGATCTTAAACATATAGAAATGCAGAGGTTACATAGGCTCCTATGCTGAATTTGTTTCCTAGATCAAATTGATGGGGTTTTTCAGTTAACAATATTTATATATTTTTCCCATATTTGGGAGCTACTCTCTTCCCTGATCCAGTTTTCTAGTCCTTTTTCCAGACATGCCATCATCTCCCCAGACAATAACTTGGGTCCACCTGCATATCAGATGTTAGACTCAAGCAAAAACTTGTAAAGTCATGGGCCCTTTGGAATATACTTAAAATAGATCTACTAGCTCTCTTCAAAATGGGAGGCCCTAAATCTTCATCTGCACTATTCCAACCTTTAGATTCATGATTTGTCAACAGTTTGTTCTTCTTTATATCTTAACTCTTTTTCAGCCACCATGTTCCAGATGCTACCATGATGCCAACTGGACTTCTCTGGGCAGATGAACCCACCGATGTGTCCTGGAGCCCCACTTTGCCAGAGCTCTGCCCTACCAGGGCAAGAGAGAGACAGGCTGGGAGTATGGCTTGACCTTTCAATGCCCATGTTCAGCGAGAAGCAATTATAGAAAGCAGACCTTCCACTTCATAATGATCCTGGGTCCATACTCACAGAGGAATAAAGTATAGGAAAACTTTCAAGGCAGGGGATGAGACTTGAAATTCTGGTGGTGGGAATTATGTAGAACTGTACACCTCTTATCCTATGTTCTTGTCAGTGTTTCCATTTTATAAATAAAAATATTAAAAAATACAGAAATAAATTCAAAGTCATGATATCTACCTACCATGTAATTGTGTAGGGAGAGAGATATAGAAATAAAAATATATTAGGGGTTGGGCGGTAGTGCAGCAGGTTAAGCACAAGTGGCACCAAGCTAAAGGAACAGTGTAAAGACCTCGATTAGAGCCCCAGCTCCCCACCTGCAGGGGAGTCACTTCACAGGTGGTGAAGCAGGTTTGCAAGTGTCTATCTTTCTCTCCCCCCTCTGTCTTTTCCTCCTCTTTCTATTTCTTTCTGTCCTAACAATGGTGACATCAATAACAACAACAATAATTACAACAACAATAAAAAACAAGGGCAACAAGAGGGGAAATAAATAAATAAATATTAAAAAGAAAAGAAATAAAATATAATTTATAATTACATACATAAGTGGATATGGTTAATAACACTTATTGACTACCTATTATATCCTGGTTGTATGCCAAAGACAGCAGATATGAATGATAATTAATGTATACAAACTAATTTTTATACCTTTCCCTAAGGTATAAAAATTAGTTTGTGACTTAATGATCTTAATTGCTAATAACCAGAAGGGTGGGAAGTTTTTGAGGCATAGTTTTTTCTTTTATTATTATTATTTTTAATGTATTACATTCAACAATAAATAAAATAATTTATACATGCATAACATTTCTCAGTTTTCCATTTAGCGGTATAGTCCTCTGTCATCCTTTTCTAGGACCTGTACTCTTCCCCAGCCCATCCCAGCATCTTTTACTTTGGTGCAGTACATCAACTCCAGTACAGGTTCTGCTTAATGTTTTATTTTCTGATCTTGTTTTTCAACTTCTGTCTATGAATGACATCTTCTCATATTCATCTATCTGTTTCTGACTTATTTCACTTAACATAAATTTTTCAAGGTCCATCCAAGATGGGCTGAAAGCAGAAAATTACATTGTTTTTAGTTTCTTTATTGGGGGATTAATGTTTTACAGTGAACAGTAAATACAATAGTTTGTACATGCATAACATTTCTCAGTTTTCCACATAACAATACAATCCCCACTAGGTCCTCTGTCATACTTTTTGGACCTGTACTCTCCCCCTGACTTTTACATTGGTGAAATACACAAACTCTAGTTCAGGTTCTACTTGTATTTTCTCTTCTGACCTTGTTTTTCAACTTCTGACCTTGTTTTTCAACTTCTGACCTGAGAATGAGATCATCCCATATCATCTTTCTGTTTCTGACTTATTTGACTTAACATGATTTCTTCAGGCTCCATCCAAGATGGGCTGAAAATAGTGAAATCACTATTTTTAATAGCTGAGTAGTATTCCATTGTATATATATACCACAACCTGCTCAACCACTCATCTGTTGTTGGAAACCTGAGTTGGCTATTAAAAATAGTACTGCTATGAACATGGGTATACACAAATATATTTGGATGAGTGTATTTGGTTCCTTAGGATATATCCCTAGGAGAGGACTTACAGGGTCATAGAGTAGGTCCATTTCTAGCATTCTGAGAGTTCTCCAGACTGCTTTCCACAGGGCCTGGACCAATTTACATTCCTACAAGCAGGGCAGGAGGGTTCCTTTTTCCCCACAACCTCTCCAGTGTTTGTTGCTGCTGTCTTTTCTGAATGACATTCTTGCAGGAGTGAAGTGATATCTCATTATTGTCTTTATTTGCATATCTTTATCAATCAATGACTTGCAGAAATTCTTCATATGTTTCTTGACCTTTTGCATCTCTTCTGTGGTGAATATTCTGTCCACGTCCTCTCCCCATTTTTGGATGAGGTCACATTTTTTTGTTGTTGTTGAGTTTGGCAAGCTCTTATATATTTGGGTTGTTAACCTCTTATCTGATGTATGACATCTGAATATATTCTCCCATTCTTTAAGGGGTCTCCATGTTTGTACTGTTTTCTTTTGCTGTGCACAAGCTTTTTATTTTTATTTTTTAATTTCTTTATTTATAAAATGGAAATAGTGACAAGACCATAGGATAGTAGAGTTACAATTCCCACCACCAGAGCCCCATATCCCATCCCCTCCCCTGATAGCTGCCTATTCTTTTTTTAATTAATTAATTAATTAACTTTAAAAAGGAGACATTAACAAAACTGTAGGGTAGGGGTACAACTCCACACAATTCCCACCACCATATCTCTATATCCCATCCCCTCCCAATAGCTTGAACAAGCTTTTTAATTTGACGTAGTCCAATTGGTTTATTTTTGCCTTAGTATTCTTTATAATTGGATTTCCATGTTTCATTGAAGATGTCTTTAAAATTTATTCAGAATAGAGTTCTGCCAATATTTTCTTTTTTAAAATTTATTTTTTATTTAAGAAAGGAGACATTAACAAAACCATAGGATAAGAGGGGTACAACTCCATACAATTCCTGCCACTCAATCTCCTTATCTCCTCCCCAACCCGATAGCTTTCCCATTCTCTATCCCTCTGGGAGCATGGGCCCAGGGTCGTTGTGGGTTGCAGAAGGTGGAAAGTCTGCTTCTGTAATTGCTTCCTCGCTGAATATGGACGTTGACTAGTTGGTCCATACTCCCAGTCTGCCTCTCTCTCAATATTTTCCTATACGCATTTGGTAGTTTCTGGTCTAACATCGAAGTCCTTGATAAACTTGAACTTTACTTTTATGTTTGGTGAAATATAGTGGCTCAATTTCATTATTCTACATATTTCAACCCATTTTTTCCAATATCATTTGTTGAAGAGACTCCCCCTTCACCAATTAATAATCTGGGCACCTTTGTTGAAGATTAGATGTCCATAGGTGTGGGGGATTACTTCTGGGTTCTCAATTCTATTCCACTGGTCAGTGTGTCTATTCATATTCCAGTACCAGTTTTGATTACAATGGCCCTATAATGCAATTTGAGATCTGGGAGTGTAATGCCACCAGTTCTGTTTTTCTTCTTAGGTTTGTTTTGGGAATTCTAGGTCTTTTCTGGTTCCAGATAAACATTTGTAGCATTTATTCTATTCTCCTAAATAATGTGGTTGGGATCTAGATGGCGATTGCAATGATTTTTTTTTTTTAAGAAAGGATTAATTAACAAAACCATAGGGTAGGAGGGGTACAACTCCACACAATTCCCACCACCCAATCTCCATATCCCACCCACTCCCCTGATAGCTTTCCCATTCTCCATCCCTCTGGGAGCATGGACCCAGGGTCATTGTGAGTTGCGGAAGGTAGAAGGTCTGGCTTCTGTAATTGCTTCCCCGCTGAACATGGGCGTTGACTGGTCAGTCCATACTCCCAGTCTGCCTCTCTCTTTCCCTGGTAGGGTGGGTATCTGGGGAAGCTGAGCTCCAGGACACATTGGTGGGGTCTTCAGTCCAAGGAAACCTGGCCAGCATCCTGAAGGCATCTGGAACATGGTGACTGAAAAGAGAGTTAACATACAAAGCCAAACAAATTGTTGAGCAATCATGGACCCAAAGCTTGGAATAGTGGAGAGGAAGTGTTAGGGAGGTACTCACTGCAAACTCTAGTGTACTTCTGCTTTCAGGTATATATTTTGCAGTAGTTTATGGATACGTGTGAACATATGCTCTCTCTCACAGAAACTGGTGTATGTCTAGGTTTTGGGACTTTGTTAGAAAGTGAACCACCTGAGATGAAATTAGAGTATACTATGAAAGGAAAGGTCTCACCCGAGTAATGAAGCTGAAGGGTTGTCATTCCACACGTGAAGTCTCTGGACACAGTCTGAGGTGAAGCATGTTGAGGTGGCAATAGTTGCGTTGGTTAGGTTGTGATTGGCAGATGCAATATTATTTGATATGGATTGGGAGAGGCATAAGGGAAAGTGGGCCCTATCCAAAGGTTCCATGACTGGGAGAAGTAGGGGCTCTATAGTGGAGATGTGAGGTTCCTGCTCTCTTAGGGTTCAAAAAGACAATCGATAGTTAATGTTATCATCACAATATTTGGATATTGGGTTAACTTTGAAAAGTCCTTTTGTTAGGGTTTGCTGTACAGTACCCAGTATCTTGTATATAGCTGTGCTATTGGATGCTTCTGATCTACTTGGTCTAGACTTTTGAAAGAGTCTGCATATCAATTACACAGCCTATATATTAAAAAGATTCAGTTTGTGTTTTGAAAAACTTTGAGACAGACAATTGATTTTCCCCCTCTCATATTAATTAGCTAGTGATTTATATGTCTACATTTTGCTAGGAGTGTACATAAACACCATTCCCACCACCAAAAGACTGTGACCCATCCCTCCCACCCACTCCCACCCCCCCACTGGCCCAGGAAGCTGCATGTCTACCCGTCACCACAGGGTTTTTACTTTGGTGCCCTACTTACAATTTAGTCAGGTCCTGCTTTTAGTTTCCTTTTCAGATCTTCTTCCTCAACTTCTGTTGATGAGTGGGATCATCCCATACTCATCTTTATCTTTCTGACTTAGCTCACTTAACATAATTCCTTCTAGCTCTGTCCAAGATGGGTCAGAGAAGGTGGGTTCATTGTTCTTGATAGCTGCGTAGTATTCCATTGTGTATATATACCACAGCTTTCTCAGCCACTCATCTGTGGTTGGGCACCTGGGTTGCTTCCAGGTTTTAGCTGTTATGAATTGTGCTCCTATGAACATAGGAGTGAACACCTCTTTTTGGTTGGGTGTTATGGAGTCCTTGGGGTATAAGCCCAGGAGAGGAATTATTGGATCATATGGAAGGTCCATGTCTAGCCTTCTGAGAGTTTTCCAGACTGCTCTCCACAGAGGCTGTACCAATTTACATTCCCACCAGCAATGTAAAAGGGTTCCTCTGTCCCCACAACCTCTCCAGCATTTGTTGCTGCTGTCCTTTTTGATGTATGCCATTCTTACAGGAGTGAGGTGGTATCTTAGTATTGTCTTAATTTGCATTTCTCTTACAATCAGTAACCTAGATCAGTTTTTCATATGTTTGTTAGCCTTTTGGATCTCCTCTGTAGTGAATGTTTTGTTCATATCCTCTGCCCATTTTTGGATAGGGTAATTTGCTTTTTTGGTGCTAAGTTTGCTGAGCTCTTTATATATTTTGGTGATTAGTTTCTTGTCTGATGTATGGCATGTGAAGATCTTCTCCCATTTTGTGAGGGGTCTCTTTGTTTGTTTAATAGTTTCTTTGGATGTGCAAAAGCTTTTCAATTTGATGTAATCCCATTGGTTTGTTTCTGCTTTAGTCTTTCTTGCAATTGGGTTTATTTCATCAGTGATGTCCCTTGAGGTGTATGTGGGAAAGTGTTTCACCAATGTTTTCCTCTAAGTATTTAATTGTTTTTGGTCTAACATTCAGGTCTTTGATCCATTTGGAGTTGATATTTGTTTCTGGTGAGATAAAGTGGTTCAATTTCATTCTTCTGCATGTTACAACCCAGTTTTCCCAGCACCATTTATTGGAGAGAGCCTCCTTCTTTCATTTAATGCTTTGGGCCCCCTTATCAAAGATTAGATGTCCATAGGTGTGTGGATTTATTTCTGGGCTTTCAATTCTGTTCCACTGATCTGTGTGCCTATTTTTGTCCCAGTACCATGCTTTTTTGATGATGATGGCTTTATAATATAGTTTAAGGTCTGGGAGTGTGATGCCTCCATTTCTGTTTCTTTTCCTCAAGATGGTTTTGGCAATTCTAGGTGTTTTCAGGTTCAAGATAAATGATTGTAGTGTTTGTTCTATTCTCTTAAAGAAGCTTGGTGGAACTTTGATGGGTATTGCATTAAATTTGTATATGGCTCTGGGGAGAATATTCATTTTGATGATATTTATTCTTCCAATCCATGAGCATGGGATATCTTTCCATTTCTTGGTATCAGTTCCTATTTCCTTGAGTAGCGACTCATAGTTTTCAGCATACAAGTCTTTCACTTCTTTGGTCAAATTTATTCCTAGGTATTTGATTGATTTTGCTGAAACAGTAAATGGGAGTGATTTCTGGATGTCTTCTTCCGATTTAGTGTTTGCATAAAGAAATGCCACTGATTTTTGTACATTGATTTTGTAGCCTGATACCTTGCTATATTGCCTAATAACTTCCAGTAGTTTTCTGCTGGATTCTTTAGGTTTTCCTATCTATACTATCATATCATCTGCAAATAGTGAGAGCTTGACTTCTTCCCTTCCAATTTGTATTCCTTTGATTTCTTTCTCTTGCCTGATTGCCATGGCAAGAACATTTCATTGGAAAATTATATGTTGAAGAGTAATGGTGACAGTGGACAGCCCTGACTTGTCCCCGATCTGAGGAGGAATGCTTTCAGCTTCTGTCTATTGAGTATGATGTCAGCTGTAGGTTTGCTATATATGGATTCCACTATCTTGAGGAATTTACCATCTATTCCCATTTTTTTGTAGAGTTTTGAACATGACTGGGTGTTGGATTTTGTCAAAGGCTTTCTCTGCATCTATTGAGATAATCATATGGTTTTTGGCTTTGCTTTTATTGATGTGGTGAATGACATTGATTGACTTACGGATGTTGAACCAGCCTTGCATTCCTGGGATGAATCCCACTTGGTCATTATGAACAATCTTTTTGATATTTTGCTGTATCTGGTTGGCCAAGATCTTGTTTAATTTTTGACATCTATGTTCATCAGATATATTGGTCTGTAGTTTTCTTTTTTTGTTCTGTCCCTATCAGCTTTTGGTATCAGGGTGATGTTGGCTTCATAGAAAGTGGAAGGGAGTATTCCTGTTTCTTCAATCTTATGGAAAAGCTTAAGAAGTATGGTTACTAACTGTTTCCTGAAAGTTTTGTAGAATTCGTTTGTGAAGCCATTTGGTCTAGGACTTTTGTTGTGGGGAGATTCTTAATAATGGTTTCAATTTCTTTGTCTGTGATTGGTGCATTTAGATTTTGTAGTTCTTCTTGGTTCAGTTTTGGAAGGGCATATGCTTCTAGGAATTCTTCCATTTCTTCCAGATTCTCTAGCTTGGTGGCGTATAGTTCTTTATAGAAGTTTGGCAGGATTCTCTGGATTTCTGTGGTGTCAGTTGTGATATCTCCTCCATCGTTTATAATTCTATTAATTTGAGTCTTCTCTCTTTTTTGTTTGGTGAGTCTGGCTAGGGGTTTGTCAATTTTGTTTAATCTCTCAAAGAACCAACATTTGGCTTCATTGATCTTTTGTATGGTTCTTTTATTTTTGATGATGTTTATTTCTGCTCTAACTTTAGTGTTTTCTGTCCTTCTGGTTGCTTTAGGGTTCCTTTGTTCCTCTTCCTCTAAGTCCTTGAGGTGTGTAGTAAGGTAGTTCATTTGAGCTTCTTTTTGGTGTTTAATATGTGATGGTATGGCTATAAGTTTCCCTCTCAGTACTGCTTTAGCTGTGTCCCAAATATTTTGATAGGTTTTATCTTCATTTTCATTTGTTTCCAGGAACATTTGAATTTCCTGCTTTAGTGAGATATGCACATAGAGCAGAGATACACACATAGAGAGTACACTCTGAGTCAGATTTCTTCCCAAAAATAATTCATAGATTAAGAAAGGCAAAGAAGAAAGGAAGAATTGTATGACAAGATAAAAAAAAAAGAAAGAAAGAAGAGTCAAGAGAGAGAAAAGGGAAAAGATAAGAAAAAGAGCTGTAATTAAAGAGCAGTGAAAGGAAAGGTTTTTATTACTTTATTTTTAATTTAATTTAATTTAATTTAATTTTTTGATTAGCTAGGATGGGGAGGGAGAGTAGAGGAGGTAGGATTAAGGAGACAAGTTCCTCCCACAATAGGGAAGATGCCCACTACCCTCGCACTGAAATATATGCTAAGGGTTAATTCTGATCAACCTAAGGGGGGGGGGGAAGATATATGCCTTTATATAATATTAATACTAAAATAGAGCAGGGTAAAAAAAAATAAAAATAAAAACCCTGTCCCAGATTGCCTCAAACCTTGTGATCAGAGGCAGCTGATTGTTAAGAATGAGAAAAAAAAAAAAAAAAAAAAAACCTCAGGACTAGAGAAGGATAGCTGAAACAGACAGTTATGCAAATCTACTATCCACTGTATATTCTAGGGGTGGCTAAAGGAGGAGGTGAAGTTGAGCAGAGACACTTGCAGTGAGAGTCCACACTGAGTCAGAATTCTTCCCCAAAATAATTCCCAAATGTGTATCAGTGAATTCAAAAAAGCACACTGTTTGGTGGTGTGGGGACTGGGGGCTGTGGCTTTGGAAACTGTAGGATTAAGGAAGAAAGGATGACAAGAATGAGAAAAGGAGAGGAAAAAGAAAAGAAAGAGAGAGAGAAAAAAAGCAAAAGATAAGAAAAAGAACAGACATAATAGAGCAGTGAAAGGAAAGTTTTTTTTCAAAATTTATTTATTTTAAATTATTAGTTAGCTATGAGGGGTGAGGTGGGAGGGTTGGCTACTTAGAAAGAAAAAAGACCAGAGGTTTCATAAGGGTATAGACTTAGAATGAATGATACTCCCTGGTGGGATAGGAATTTGGTAAAGACAGAAGCTCAGCAGGGGAGCCTGCTAAGAGCTGGTCCCCAGGGACTGGTTGGGGGATAAGGGGGAGGTGGTATGCTTAAAAATTAAAAGGAAAAAAAATTTTCCCCTTTTTTCCTACTCTAATTTTTAACCCAACTTAAGTTATAGTCACCTCCTTGGTGTCACCGCTAGGACCCCTTATTGACTGGCCTACTAAAGGTAGAAAATCCTACCATTTCCAGGAGACGTGGTCAGAGCTCAAGCCACTAGCAGCTTCTCAGTCCGCCATCTTCCGGGAACCCCCTGCATTGAATTTTTGTATTTCTCTTGGTAGTATATTCATTTCAATGAAATTAATTCTTCCAACCCGGGAATGTGGAATATCTTTCTACTTCTTTTTGTCTTTTTCTATTTCCTTGAGTAGTGACTCATAATTTTTAGTATACAAGTCTTTCACTTTGTTGGTTATGTTTATTCCTATATATTTTATTGTTTTTGTTGTTATATTAAAATAAATTGATTTCTGGATTTCATCTTCTTCTAAGTTAGTGTTTGCATAGAGGAATGCCACTGACTTTTGTATGTTAATTTTGTAGCCTGACACCTTACTGTACTGCCTGATGATTTCCAAAAGCTTCTTGCTAGATTCTTTAGGTTTTTCTATGTATACTATCATGTCATCTGCAAATAGGGAGAGTTTGACTTCTTTCCCAATCTGTATCCCTTTAATTCCTTGTTCCTGCCTGATTGCTATGGCAAGAACTTCCAACACTAAGTTGAATAGTAATGGTGAGAGTTGGCAGCCCTATCTAGTCCCCAGTCTGAGGGGAAATGCTTGCAGTTTTCACCATTGCGTATGATGTTAGCTGTAGGTTTGCTATATTTGGGCTCCACTATCTTGAGACATTGTTCATCTATTCCCAATTTTTATAGCATTTTGATCATAAAGGTATCTTGGATTTCATCAAAGGCTTTCTCAGCAACTATTAATATAACCATGTAGTTTTTGTGTTGCATTTATTGATATGTTAGGTTACCTGATTCATTTACATATATTAAATGAATCATGCATCCCTGGGATAAACCCCACTTGGTCATGATGAGCAATTTTTTATATATTGCTCTATCTGTCTGGCTAGAATTTTGTTCAATATTTTAGCATGTATGTTCATCAGAGATATAGGTTTGTAGTTTTCTTTTTTGATTGTATCCCTGTATGTTTTTGGTATTGTTGGGTTTCTCATGGGGGGCCTATTTCGGGTCTAACTCTCTCTGCATGACTATTCCATTCCATTGGCCACTGGAGACAGACGCAGATAAAAACTTGTCCTGAGACAGCAGCAGGGGTGACATGCTGAGGTATCTCTGTTACCTGATCACCCCAGGGGGCTATGGCAGCAGACAACCCATTTATTGAAAGGCAGAACAGAATTTAAAGGGTGGTAGGGGGTTGCAAAAGGTGGTGGGAGGAAACTGTTTTATCTTATTTGGTTAAAAGCATTAGGAGGTTGAGAAAGGGTGGAGTTTTTTTTTTTTTTTCCAGTAATTGCTGAGCTGGCCAGAAATGAAGAAGTGGGATTATTAGTAGGTACACAGGGAGAGAGGGAGAAGGAATCGATCCATGCATGGCCAAAACAGAGGGAGGCAGGGAAGTGGTGAGGGGGCTTCCTGTTACTGTTTGAGCAGAACAATGGTCTGAGACTAAGGAAGTGAGCTAGTATGTTAACATAAAGAGAATGTGGGGCTCTTGTGAGGCAGGAGAGGCTGATAGGGAGGACGAAGCCCTGGAGAGCCAAGGCGCCCCTGCTCTACCCTGGGTGGGGGAGGCTGATGGGGTGACTGTACCTCCAGGCACCCTTTTTTCCACAGGCAGTCCTCACCATGCTCAACCCTTAGCTTCACATTTCCCCACATGATATCAGAGTGATGTTGGCTTAATAGAAGCTAGTAAGGAGTATTCTTTTGCCTTCAATCTTTTTAAAGAGTTTTAAAAGGAGAGATGTTAAGTCTTCCTTGAAGGTATTGTAGAATTCATTTGTAAAACCATCTGGTCTATGACTTTTATTCTTAGGAAAGTTTCTAATCATCGTTTCAATTTCATTGGCTGTGATTGGCCTGTAAATATTTTCTAGTTCAGCTTTATTTGATTTTGGAAGTTTGTAGGTATCTAGAGTCTCATCCATTTCTTCCAGATTCTCTGTATTGGTGGCATGTAATTGTTCATAGAAGCCTCACATGATAAGTTGAATTTCTGTGGTGTCCATTGTGATATCTCCTTTTTCATTTACAAACTTATTAATTTTTTTATCCCTTTTTTGTTTTGTGAGTGAGGCTAACAGTTATTTTATTTTATTTTATTTACTCTTTTGAAAAACCAACATTTAGCTTCATTGATCTTTTGTACAGTTTTCTTATTTTCAGTATTATTTATTTCTGTCCTAACTTAAATTATTTAAGTCCCTCTGGTTGCTTTAGGGTGCCTTTGTTCTTCTTCTTCTAGGTCTTTAATGTGTGCAATCAGGCTGTTTTTTAGACCTTTTTTCTTGTTTCCTAATGTGAGTTTCTATGGCTATGAACTTCTTCTCAGTACTGCCTTAGCTGTGTCCCAAATATTTTGATAGCTTTTTTCTTCATTTTCATTGAACTCTCAAAACATCTTGATTTTTTCCTTAATTTCCTCTTTGACTCAGTAGTTGTTAAGGAGTGTACTGTTGAGTTTTCACATTTTGGGACTATTAATAATTTTTTGTTTATTGTTAAGTTTTAGTTTAATTCCACTGTGGTCTGAGAAGATGCTTGGGATGATTTCAATACTCCTGAATTTTCTGATGCTGTCTTTGTGGCCTAACATATTGTCTGTCCTTGAGACTGACCCATGTAGACTTGAATGTGTATTCCAGTTTCTTGGGGTTAATGACTCTGAAAATATCTAATAGTTTTAGTTTATCTTTCTCCTCATTTACCTCACTCATTTACTGATTGATTTTATGCCTGAATATTCTGTCAAATTGAGACAGTGAGGTGTTGAAGCCACCACTACTGCTGTGTTGCTGTTAATATATTGCTGTAGCTCTTTCAGTAGATGTTTGCTGTATTTAGATGGCTTTTCATTGGGTGTATAGATGCTAATAATTGTTAAGTCCTCTTTATTGACTGATCCTCTGAGCCCTAAGTAATGTCCTATCCTTTTAAATTTTATTTATGTTAAGGTCTATTGTGTTCGATAAGAGCATAGCTTCTCCTTCACTTTTTTTTGGTCCATTGGCTTGCATTGTAGTTTTCCAACATTTTACTTTGAGTTTATGTTTTTCTTGTTGAGTTAGGTGGGATTCCTGCAGACAACATAGTGTTGGGTTGTTTTTTTCTGATCCATCTTCCTACTCTGTGCCTTTTAATGGGTGAATTAAGACCATTGGCATTTATTGATATTATTGATTGAAGATATTTTAACACCATTCTTGTAGATTTTTAGAGTGTTCTCATATATGGCATATTTATGGTTATTTGATTGTTTATAGGAGACCTTTCAGAACTTCTTGCAGGGGAGGCTTGGTGATAGTTGATTCTTTCAACTGTTGCTTGCCTGAGAACATTTTTTTTTTTGCCTCCATCTAGTCTGAATGATAGTCTAGATGGATATAATAGTCTTGGTTGAAAACCTTTCTTATTGAGCACTCAATATATATCTTTCCACACCCTTCAGGCCTTTAGTGTTTGTGTGAAGAAATCTGCTTCTAATATTATGGGTTTTTTTCTGTAAATGATTCTTGGTTTTTCTCTTCCAGCATTCAGGTTCCTTGCTTTATCCTTATTCATTTACATTATAAATATGATGTGTCTTGCTGTCTTTAAGTCTGGCTTAATTGTCTTTGGGACCCTCTGGACTTCTTGAACCTTTATATCTTTTGTGTTGTCTAGACTAGAGAAGTTCTCATATATTATGTCCTGTAGAATGCTTTCTTCCCCTCCCAGTCTTTCTTCCACTGCTAGGACTATAATGCATATATTATTTTTCTGAAGTCATACCACATGTCTTTGTTGTTTGTCTTAGTCTCTTTTTGTTTGTCTTAGTCTCTTTTGGTTTGTCTTAGTCTCTTGTTGTTTGTCTTAGTCTCTTTTTGAAATCTCTTCTTTCTTAGTTTTCTCTAATTCGTCCTCAATTTTGCTAATTGTTTTCTTTTTCATTTTTTCTATCCTCTCTCCCCTCTGCTGTTTTCTGTACTTCAGCTATTTTGTTACCCTATTTTGATACTGTACTAACTTGATCAGCTAGTTGACCTCTTAGCTCAGCTGTCTCAGCTTTACACTCTCTAATTAGCTCAAGATAGAGTTTTCTTTCAGAGTCTCATTTGTTGTTTTCTCATTTCTTTTGACTTTATTTGCAAACCATTTCTTCACTCCTGTGACTAATTCCTCAACTAACATTTAAATGTTGAGCTCATTCTTCTGTGCTTCTACTTTTGGGGGGCTTTTACTGGGCTTTTGCCTTGGTTCATTTCTCCAATGTTCCTTCTTGGTTGAACCATTGTATATAGTGTGTTTATGTGATCCCCCTCTCAGTACTTTTCAAAGTACTAATCTCTCTTGCCTGGACTTACTTGTGTCTAAGACAGGTACTTAAGGAGTTCAACGTTGTGGAAATTAACAGTTGTTTCAATGTTATCTCAATCCTTGATTTAAAGAACAGCTGCTGTTAAATATTTTTTATTCCTTTTCTTCCCTGTAGGCTTCGTGACTCTTTCTAACTCTCTCTAACTTTCTAACTATAATTAGATTTTTAACTTAATTATTCACTCCTGACTAAGAGATATATCAGGGTGTTGGAGAGATAGCACAGTGGTTATGCACAGAGACTCTTATGCCCTAAGGATATAAAGCCCCAGACGCAACTCAAGCACTTCTCCAGCAGTCAGAGCCAAGCTGGAATACCCATGAATTTCCAAACAAGTCCTGTTTATACTCTTTGGATTCTGTCACAGTTATTCATTGTGTCACCCCAATTCATCAGGAGAACTATATGGAAAAGCTCCCAGTATACTGCCCCACCTCTAGCCATCCATAGTCTAGAGCTTTTTTTGAGTTTCCTGGCCAGTTCTCTGCCCACCAATGTCAGCATGGGGTCTTTCAGGTGCTGCTCCAGCTTTTGAGGGGCAGTAGCAATGGAGATTCACAGTTGCATTTGGTGAAATTTAGGGGAGTCCTCTCCTCCCTCTAGTAGTCTTTTTGTTGGTAAAACATACTGCAGGTGGTGCCTCAACTGGGAAACTGACAGACTGTTACCAGCATCTCGGGAGTAGATACAGGCTTTAGCCCCAGCATTCTCTCCTTAGGCTTCTCTCTATTCAGGAGCCACATGTGTTTGCACTCACTGGTGATTTGGTGGGTTCCCAAAGTAGTTCTAGTCCTGTCTTGTTGTGGTCCCAAGTGGTCTACTTTGATATTCCCAGTTGACCAGGGAGAGCTGAGGCAATATTTTTTTAAAGAAGGATTATTTAAAAACAATAATTATGGACTGGAAAAATAACATAATAATTATGCAAAGACTTTCATTCATGAGATTCTGTGTTCCAAGGTTCAGTCCCCAGCACCTCCATAAACTAGAGTTGAGCAGTGCTCCCATCCCTTTCTGTGTATCTATTTCTCTGTATCTCCTTCACTAAAATAACATAAATAAAATTTTATTTAAAAGCAATGTCCATTTAAAAATATAGGTATCATTTAGAAAATTGCATTTGAAGGTAAACAAAGGGCTATTTAGAGAAGACTTATGTTGACCTTAGGGGTAAGCAAGTCTCTTTAGATATGGAGAATGATTGAACAAACTTCTAGGGACAAGGAAATAGAGATCATACTTAAATAATTCTGGTGAATGATCATGGCTACAAAGAAAAGGAATAGGTAGGTAGATACATCTTTTAAGCATCAGTGGGAATGATATTAGAAAAGTATGACCCAGAGAAAATGTAATTGGAAATTTAATAATTTTAACCTATTTTAAATATGACAACTAAATCAGCTTGCATAACAATGAGTGTAACATATCCACCCATTTAGATTCTAATGGAATTTACTGAAAGTAGTGTCTTTCTACACATTTCCTCATAATTACTTTGACTTATACCAAATAGTTTTGCAGCAGATGTAGTAAACATAAATAGCTCTTTTTATTGGTACTTGTCTACACTCTTTATATTCTACTGAGTTTCTAAACAATTTTTCTTATTCTTTTATTCTCTTTCCCAGGCTTGCAGAAGTTGTACTTACCTCAATGTGGGTTTGAAAAGAGTGTATGATCATGGAAAATGTAATGAAAATGTGTTCTAAGGATGGAATTTAAATTTTGAGTTTACTCCTCAAAATTTACTTTTCAGTATAATGGGGTTGGAATGTTATAGTCCTTTTGTAGTGTGGAAATTTATTATTACTTTCACATTGTTAATCATCATATGTGAAACTTTAGTTCATTATGCAGTTTGCAAGGCATATTCATATTATCAATCTATTTAATTTTATCCTAAGCTTCATTAAAAACATATTTAATTATTTATTTTGTACAGACAGAAATTGTGAGATAGAGTTGGGAGAATGACAGAAACACCTGCAGCACTGTCTCAATGCTAGTAGAGCTTTGCTTCTGCAGGTGGGACCTGGGACTTGAATTTGGGTCCTTGCCAGTTGTAACTTGTGCAATGAACAAGATTCACCTTGCCTATCCATTACATTACAATATAAGCCTACTTATATTATACAACAATAATTTAGCAATGTAAGTAAAAATATAAATCAAATAACAAAAAACACTATGTAAACCAACCTTACACATAACTATTAATATAAGATGATTTAAAACTTCTCAGTTTATATATGTGAACATATATATATGAATATATATATATATATACACATATTTTCTTCAGATAACTTTTGTCATTTTTCATGGGTTTCTTATGTATTTTGGATATTCTCCTCTCATTATATATATATATTTGCAGATACTTTCTTCATTATAGAGGTTGATTTTTATTTTTCACACTGTTTATTCACTCTGCAGAACATCTGTGGCTTGATGTAGTGCCACTTGATCATTTTTGTTACCTAAATTTTATGCAATATACCCCCAAAAATACTATCACAACTAGTGTTAAAGAGATTTTCCTATGTATTTAAATCTCTTTTTTATTATAATATAGGGGTCCAGTTTCCCTATTCAGCATTTGTGTACTCAGTCTTTCTGACAGTGCTGATTTTAATAGGTCTCTTCGATATAATAAGAGATCTTGTATACCTATGTTCATAGTATCACAGCTTGTAATATCCAGAACCTACAAGTGACCCAAGATGTCCAGCATTAGATAAATGCTTAAATATCTGTGATATATATATATATATATATATATATATATATATATATATATATATATATATATACAGGATGGAATACTACTCAGCTGTTAAAAATTATCAAGTTGCCTCCTTTGCATCTTCTTGTATGAAACTTGAGGATGTGTTGTTGAATGCTATAAGGCAAAAGAAGAACTATAAATACTTAATGATGTCACTTAATTAGCAGGACTTAATAAAGCAGCAATGGGAAAGGAAATCATAAAGTGAAAAATGAACTGGACATTGCACCAAGGTAAAGGACTCTAAAAAGGAGGGGGAGGAAAGAGAGGGAGAAAACCTTGAAGGCCTATTAAATAATGGCATTGCATTCATATGTCAATGAATGCACTGTAAAGAATAACCCCTCAGAATAAATAAATAGGCTACAAAGGCTGTGTGAGAGATGGTTACATCTTCTCTTCAAAAGAACATGAACAGAATAACTGTTTAGTACAAAATTATTTTTATAAATTTTTATCTATGACCACCTGTGGCCAGTAGTTTTGTATTCTTTGTGTCAGCTCCTCATAGTGCTTGCTAATCCTCCAGCAGAGACCTTCAGATTCTCTACCTCCTTTCCTTATTTAGGCAATGGGGAGATTGTGAGCTCTGAAACCCAGCCCAGGGATGGAGGAGAAAGTTCTGCTTCAGGTATAAAAGATGGGAAAAGGCTGAGGGGGGCATGCTGCTGCCAGACAGCCACTGTTGGTGACATACCCTTTTGCAAAAATAATACATGCCTTGCTTCAACTCTTTATTTTTTGCCTTGACAAGTAATTTTAATTGGATATCATTTACAACATCTGGAACCAAAAACCACTTCATTCCCACCATCAGGGTTCTGAATCTTCAGTTGCCCCACTGCAAGCTGCCACATGGGTCAGACATCTCTACAACTGTCTATATTTATACATAATTTCCCCATTTTTCTTCCTGATATAATTCTCTCTTCCTTCTGAACCACTCACGACAACATTACTACCTTCATATGTCTCTCTCATTTTCTTATTCTCTATCTTGGTGCTGTTGAAGCTGGAGTTCAGAGCCATTTTATCTTCTTCCTATCACATTTCCCTCACTGGGAGTATGGATCAAGGTTGTTTTTAGGATGCAGAAGGTAGGAGTTATGGATTCTGTAGTTGCTTCTCCACTGGACATGGGTGTTGGCAGGTGGATCCATACCCCCAACCTGTTTATATCCTTCCCTAGGGGGCCAGAGCTCTGGAGAGGTGAGGTTCTAGGACACACTGGTGAGGTCATCTGTCCAGAGAAGTCCAGATGGCATCATGGCAGCTTCTACAAATGGGTGTCTGGAAGGTGGCAGGACATAAATTGAGACAAAATGGTTAATGAATAGAATCCAAAAATTAGGAATAAAGCAGACGAGATTAGGGACCTTAGGGTAGAAGAAAGCTGGAAAGTCAATCTTATGTATGTTCTGGGGGGCATACAATTATGATAGTTTTGCTTGAGTTTGATAGCTGTCCTGAATGTGGATATAAATATTGTCTGATAAAATAGTGTCAGAGTGGAGAAAAGGGCTAAAAAGTTGTATTAGGACATCAGAACCCTTTTCTAACCAAGTTTTAAGGTGTTTTCAATGACTTCTGTTCAATTACAAGGCTAACAAATAAATAAATAAATAGTACTACATCAAATTAAACACTTTTCTGCACTGCAAAAGATACCACCACCTAAACAGAAAGACTCCTTACAGAATGGGAGATCTCAACATGCCATACATCAGACAAAAGACTAATACCAAAATATATAAAGAGCTCACCTACTGAGTCACAAAAGAACAAATGACCCCATCCAAAAGTGTGATGAGGATATGAACAGGTTATTCACCAAAGAAGAGATATAAAAGGCCAACAGGCATATGAAAAATGCTCCAAGTCATTGATTGTCAGATAAATGCAAACAAAAACAACAAAGAGATACCACTTCAACCCTGTGAGAATGCCATAGATCAGAAAGGATAGTAACAGCAAATGCTGTAGAGGTTGTGGGGGGCAAAGGAACCACCCAGCACTGTTGCTGATAATGTAAATTGGTCCAGTACCTTGGAAAGCAGTCTGAAGAATATCAGAATATTAGAAATGGACCTACCCTATTGCCAAGCAATTCCTCTCCTGGGGTGCTGGCACTCACGTGGAGTGGTTTCAACCAGGAGGCAAGCTACTGGCCTTCCACTACTGGTTCTAGTGACCATGTATAAAGAAGGAAGCACCAGGAGAGATCATCATAGGAACCTCTGTTTATTTAGAGTAAAACACAAGGCTTTATAGCAAACAGAACAAAGGACATTGTTCACATATGTCAGAAATTACAGGTTTCTTAAAGGTCAGCTTACCCCTATAATGGGGAGGGGTAGGAATGATAAGAATTGATGTGATACCAAAAGGTAAAAACAATTAGTCACCATGATGCAGGCATGTTAATTATCCAAAGGTATTAAGAAAAACATAGTGGCTAAACCAGTATAGTAAGATGAAACAGAGACAGATAAAGTTTGATATAAATTATAGATATCAAAGGAAAGCAAGGAAATAGATGTGGGTCACTGGCAGGGGTGTATGATAGAGTTTGTTCTCCTATATGATCAAAAGGTGAACTTACAGTGAATGTGTGAACTTTGAATGAACCCTCAAGCAGGCAACCATTTGGCCTGCTAGCAGGGGGAACTAAGTGTGAGAGGCTTGTAGGCTTTCTGTGCACTTGAGAGACTAACAAGGGGAAATTGAGTCATGGAAGACTTTTCCCTCTTAGCTCATCCCTATACGGGAGAGACCAATAAGTGGAGTGTCTTTCCAGATCTCCATCCAAGGATGGGAGAACTCCTCTAAGCTCTACTGACCTTTCACATAGTCCTACACTGGGGATATATCCTAAGGAATATCAAACACCTCTGTCTCTCTCTCTCTCTCTCTCTCTCTCTCTATATATATATATATATATATATATATATATATATATAGTTTATCTTCTCCTCTCTCAAATTTCTGGATATATATATTTAGAAATTTGAGAGAGGAGAAGATAAACAACTCAGGTCTGTTAATATTGATTATTCTTCACTAAATAACTCATGACTTATGTCAACATATAGTCTGACTCTTTATTATGGTTGACAAATATAACTGTATTTCCATTAATGGCATAGATGAAAACTGAAAGCATGAATAGAAAATAAAATTATCTCTTGATACTCACAAATGAATTATGTATAATTCAAATATTTTCTATAGGTGTGGTCACATTTTTTTTTATCAGAGTAAGGTTCAGCTTTGGCATATGGTGGTGCTGGGGATGAGAGTCTCTGCATAACCATTATGACATCTACCCTCACCAATCACCATAGTTTCTAATTTTCAAGGGCATATCCCTGTTTATTCCTGGGTTCCTTTCCAGCATAATTATTAGGAATGATTTATCTTACATGATTGTCAATTTGGTTATTTAGTTATGATTAATATCTATGTCAAATCTGTTGAAAGATCAAAACCCATACATGCAGAGAGATGAACAATTGCTTTCTTTGTTTTATAGAAGATAAAAATGAGGCCAGGTGGTAATGCATCATGTAGAGTATACATGTTGCAGTGTGCAAGGACTCTGGTTCAAGGCCCTGGCCTCAACCAGCAGGAAGAAGCTTCTGAAGCAGTGAATCAATTTTTAAAGTGTCTTTCTCCTTTACTTTTTATCCCTTCCTTCTCAACTTATGTCTCTATCCAAAACAAATAAAGTATTTTTTTAAAGATGATAAAACTGCTATACTGTCCATACTCAAAGCCTGGTTTAGCTGACTCAGAAATCAGATCTCTTTCCACAGTAGAGATTATTTTTACATTAGGCATCAGAGACTAATTTTATAAATACTGGAACTAAATTCAAAAGATTAAAATGTATCCATGCTCATTCTGATGAAATAACACTGCCCAGACTTTAACTGAGAGCTTCTGAGATTTGTAGTTGTTCATGTTCCTAGCTGTTTCCTTGTTTGGAAACCCAAAACCAAGCATTCTATTATACATAGCCACTATACTAAAGGTACAATTTAGTAATTGCTTCTCTGCTGAATATAGTCATTGACAGGTTGATCCATACTCCCAGCCTGTCTCTCTCTTTCCCTAGTGGGACAAGGCTCTGGGGAGGTGGGGCTCCAGGACACATTGGTGAGGCCATCTGCCCAGAGAGGTCAGGTTGGTGTCATGGCAACATCTGGAATCTGGTGGCTGAAAAAGAATTAAATATAAAGCAGAATGAATTGTCAAATAATCATGAACCTAAAGGAAAAAATATTGCAGATGAGATTTGGGGACTCCATTTTGGAAAAAGCTAGTATGGGGCCAATAACTTTACTAGTTTTTGTCTGAGCTTGACGTATAATATGCAGGTGGACCTAATGTATTGTCTAGAAAGATTGTATCCTAGTTGGAAGAAGGATTAGAAAGCAGGATCAGGGAAGAGAGTAGCTCCCAAATATGGGAAAAGTATATAAATATTGTTAACTGTAAACCCCATCGATTTGACCTGGGGCCCATATTATGCATGGGAGCCTATGTAACCTCTGCATCCCTGTAGGTCTGAGCTCTCATTCTGTGATCATGGCTAGGAACATCCCAGGTTGTATTAATTTCAGGACCCATCTTCCTTGAGTGGTAAATTATTTTGTCCAACCTCTCTTCTGCTAATGGGGCTGTCCCTATCATTGTTGATCCACATTGAGGGCAAGGTCCTGTAGGGGCCCACAAAGGGGTACATTATGTTGTTTCTGATGGAGATGACCAGTGACAGTGGAAAGAGGGATCTGTTAGATGCCTAGGGCCATCATTGTCATGTGGGAATCCCAGGATTCCCTGATTAGGGTCCTGGGTGATGGAGTGGCCTGGTAGTGATCAAAGAGCCATCACTGAAGTATGTCGGTCTCTTGTCTTTATCCAGTTTTTGTTGTCTTTACTTTGATATGGTTAACCTTGTAGTGATCGAAGGAAGTGAAATAGGAAGTAGGTGATGAGGGTATTTAGTAGAAACTATTTCATTAGGTACTTTATGGTGTCTTTTTTAGGTCTTTCTGCTTGCTTGATGCATCCAAGTCCACTCACTGTGCACTATGATACATTTTTGCTTTATATATATTTTGCTCTAATTTATGGATACATGTGTACATATGCCCTATCTCATGGGCCTTGGTCTATATCTAGGTTTTGAGGCTTTGTTAGGAAGTGCTCTACCCAGAATGGAATTAAGGAGTCCTATGAGCTAGGAAAGGTCTCACCAGAGTAATGAAACTAGAGGTTGGCATTCCATGTCTGATGTCTCTGGACACAATCTGAAGTGAAACATGCCGAGGTTGTACTGATTCAGTTGAGATCAGCAGATGCAGTACCAATTGGTATGTGTCGGTATGCTTCTAAAACCTCTTCTGTTTCATTTGGTTTAATCCCCCCTGCTTAACACTATTCTATTTACATAACCACTTCATTCTATTTACATAACCACTTCATTCTATTTATATAACCACTGTATTCTATTTACATAACCACTGTATTCTGTTTACATAACCACTGCATGGCATTGGTTTAATCCCCACTGGTTCATGATATCTTTTTGCTCTGCCCCCTCTCCTTGTCACACCCTGATCTTCCACCAGTCACTTTTCTCTCCACCCTCTCTATGTCACATCCTGTTCACACCCTACTTGGGAAGTATATATAAAGACAACATTGTTCGTTTTAGTTAGTTGGTAGTTGTTAGTTTAGCTTAGCTTGGTATAGATTGTGCTGCGTCCTGCATGAATAAAGAGATACTGTGTACAGCTCAACCATGAGTCCCTGGTCATCTGTTACCTGTCAGCCCGACAGGTATGAATTGAGAGAAGCATGCAGGAAAGCTAGCCTCACCCAAGAGGTGTCAGGATGGGAGAAACAAGGGTTTTATAGAGAGTGGGGAAAGTTTCTTCTGTCTTAAGGCTTAAGCAGACAATAGATAGTTATTGTATAACCAATTCATTTGGTAATTGGGTTAACTTTGAAAATCCCATTGTTAGGATTCACTTTACCATATGAGACCTCACCATAATTTATGTTCTTTAATGCTATTTACAAATAGTTGTATCTTATAAGGTGATGCTACCAGTTGCTTCTGTTCTTCCTGGTCTAAGCTTTTAGATTTAATATTTCAAAGAACAAATCATTATTAGAGATATATTAACAACTTAATCCCACTGTGAGATTTTAATCAGATTACCAATTTGAAGTCTTAAGTGTAACATATACTCAGAACTAAAGTCTATGCATAAGAAAGTTTGAGACATTCAATTTATTTCCCCCTCATATATTAATTAAATAGTCACTTGTGAAACTATAAGTTAATAGAATTGTATATCAACACCATTCCTTGTTTTTTTTTTTTTTTTTTTTTTTTTACCAGAGCATTGTTTAGCTCTGGCTTATGGTGGTGCAGGGGATTGAACCTGGGACTTTGGAGCCTCAGGCATGAGAGTCTATTTGCATAGCCATTATGCTATCTACCCTCTACCCTATCAACACCATTCCTTTGCCTGTTTCCCTTGTCTCCTCCCCCCCACCTCCACAGTGAAGTTGAAACATCTACCCTTACGCTAAACCAAGAGATTTTTTTCTTTGGCGCAATACTCCAAACTTAGTTTGATTCTGCTTTGAGTATCCCCTTCTATTCTTCTTTCACAACTTCTGTTTGTGAGTGGTATCATCACATAACCATCTTCATCTTGCTGACTTATCTCACTTAGCATAATTCCTTCTATCTCCAACAAAGATGAGTAGGAAAGGTGGATTTATTATTATTAATAGTAGTATTCCATGGTATATGTATACCACAATTTTCTTAGCCATTCATCTGTTGTTGAGCACTTAGTCTGCTTCCAGGTTTTAGCTATTATGAATTATGCTGCTATGAATATAGATGTACACATATCTTTTTGGTTGTGTGTTATGGAGTCTTTAGGATATATCCCTAGGAGAGGAATTTCTGGATCATATGGAAGGTCCATTTCTAGCCTAGTGAGGGTTCTCTAGACTGCTCTCCACAGGGGTTGGGTCTCTGCAGTGCAGAGAGTTCCTTTTTCACCACAACCTCTCCAGCTGTTGGGTTGCTCCCCCTGGCTTCTACTTAACCAAGCACTGGTATGCCTATATAGGGATTGGTTTGATCCCATTCAAAGTGGTCTATTTAAATCACTTTTACATTTACATAAAGCACCACATTCCCTCCAGGGCATTGGTGGTTTAGTGATAGAATTCTTGCCTGCTCCGACCCCTCTCCTTGTCATACCCTAATTTTCACCAGTCACTTTTCTCTCCACCCTCTCTGCGTCACATCCTGTTCCCACCCTACTGGGCTAGTATATTTATAAGGACAAGATTGTTTGTAGATTTTAGTTTAGCTTAGCTTGGTATAGATTGTGCTGTGTCCTGCATAAATAAAGAGATACTGTGTACAACCCAGCCATGAGTCCCGGGTCGTCTGTTACCCGCCCGTGAAGCCAGCCTGGCGAAAACAACATCCAGCATTTGTTGCTGCTGTCATTTTTGATGTATGACATTCTCATAAGTGGTCTCTCAACGTTGTCTTTATCTGTATTTGTCTGAAAATCAGTGACCTGGAGCAATTTTTCATGTGTTTGTTAGCCTTTTGGAACTCTTCTGCAGTGAGTATTCTGTTCATATCCTCTGCCCATGTTTGGATGGGATTTTGTTGTTGTTGTTGTTGCTAAGTTTGGTGAGCTCTTTGTATATTTTGGTTATTAGTCTCTTGTTTGATGGATGCCATGTGAAGATCTCCTATTCAGTGAGGGATCTCTTTGTTTGGATGATGGTTTTTTTGGCTGTGCAGAAGCTTTTCAATTTGATGAAGTCCCATAGGTTTGTCTTTGTTCCAGTCTTCGCTGCAGTTGGGTTTGTATCATCAAACTCTTGAGGTTTTGTTGGGAAAGTGTTCCACCAATGTTTTCCTCTAAGTATTTGATACGTTCTGGTCTAACATCCAGGGTCTTGATCCATTCAGAGTTGACTTTTTTTTTTTTTTTCTGGTAAGATACAGTGGTTCAGTTTCATTCTTCTCCAAGTTTCAACCTACTTTCCCCAGAACCATCTATTAAAGAGAGAATCCTTCCTCTATTTAATAATTTGGGCCCCTTTATAAAAAAAGAATTAGATGACCATAGGTGTGTAGGCTTATTTCTGGGCTTTCAGTTCTGTGTACCTATTTTTGTCCAATACCAGGCTGTTTTCATATCATGGCCTTATAATATAATTTTAGATCTGGGAGTGTGATGCTTCCATTTTTGTTTCTTTTCCTCAAGATTGTTTTGGAAATTCTAGGTGTTTTCAGGTTCCAGATAAATGTTTGTAATTTTTGTTTTAATCTCTTAAAGAAACTTGTTGTGTCTTTGATCAGTTTGCATTAGATGTCCATAGGTGTGGAGGCTTATTTCTGGGCTTTCAGTTCTGTTTCACTGATCTGTGTACCTATTTTTGACCACTACCAGGCTGTTTTGATTATCATGGCCTTATAATATAATCTTAGATTTGGTAGTGTGGTGCTTCCATTTCTGTTTCTTTTCCTCAAGATTGTTTTGGAAATTCTAGGTGTTTTCTGGTTCCAGATAAATGTTTGTAATTTTTGTTTTAATCTTGTAAAGAAACTTGTTGCAATTTTGATTGATTTGCATTAATTTTATATGGCTCTGAGTAGAATATTCATTTTGATTATATTAATTCTTCCAACCCATTTGCATGGGATATTTTTCCATTTATTTGTATCATTTGTCTGTTTCCTTGAATAAGAACTCATAATTTTCAGTATACCACAGCTGACCTGAAAAGTTTGCCCTCCCTCAGAATTTCCAGGTTCTAAGCAGCTGCTTTGCAGAGAGAAAGTGAGGAGATGTCCTCAAGCTGTCATCTTGTCTCTGCCCCATAATTCTATTTTAACCACTGTAGTTTCACCTTCTGAAAGTTATTTTACCTCCATGTGTGCTGTGTGTGTGTGTGTGTGTGTGTGTGTGTGTGTGTGCTTGTGTGTGATTTTGAGAATTCCTTGTTGTACTGGGAATTGGCTTATTTTAACAATAATAATATTCTGACTAATTTATAGGGGGTTTGGAAATTATCGTATTTTTTAATATTTATTTATTTATTCCCTTTTTGTTGCCCTTGTTTTTATTGTTGTAGTTATTATTGTTGTTTTTGTCGCTGTTGGATAGGACAGAGAGAAATGGAGAGAGGAGGAGAAGACAGAGAGGAGGCGAGAAAGACAGACACCTGCAGACCTACTTCACCACTTGTGAAGCATCTTCCCTGCTGGTGGGGAGCCAGGGGCTCAAACCGGTATCCTTAAGCTGGTCCTTGAGATTTGTGCCATGTGCGCTTAACCCATTACACTACCACCCGACTCCCGGGTTTTGAAAATTATTTGATGCCCTTTGGTAGTTTTAGCCATCTACTACTTAGGCAGATAAAATAGTGTCACTATAATGCAGGACTCAAGTTCTCAGTAACTGAAGCAACTATGAACTAGAGATCATCACAGTACTGTAAATGAACATGATTTAATAAAACCACACTATAGGATAAGTGTAGATTAACCATATATTCATTGTCACATTTATTGGGAAAATACAGAAACAGCTCTGCATCTACTCAAGCAGAAATCAGCATTGTCCTTCTGTAAGTGCCACAGACTAAGTGTATAATAGACTGACTTTTAGGAAATGGATGCTTATGTTAAATTAATTTTATGTCCAAATATTATAGCCTCAGAATTTGAATATTAGTAGAGAACCTAAAGACTTTTCTCGGATTTATTTATATGTAAGCAAAGAAAAGATCCTCCAGTAAATCTAGCACAAATGCCCGCCCACCCACACTGCGGCACAGGATGCACACAGGAATTCCCGGTTATTCTTCAAGTAGCCACTAAGGGGAGCTGGACTCTGGACCTCCTTCTGGTGTTGCCAAGACAACAGCAGGCACACAGCCTAGAGAGCTAAGTGCTGGCTAGAGCAATTGTCAGATTGCAGAGCACTAGCGTAGGCTCTGGAATTGAGTACAGCCTGGAAGCCTCAGACAAAGTCAGCCTACTGTTATTCTGCCTCCCTCTCGGACAGATTCCTAACCTTGGATCGCACAGAGTGAAAATGGTTCACCATTCAGGCTCAATTCAGTCCTTTAAACAGCAAAAAGGTCAGTTGGAATCCTGGTCTCCTCCCCTCCCTGCGGGTGTCACATCCCCATCTGCATGCCCTTGCAATTATGTGGGAAAATTCTTTGCAGGCTTAACTGATGCAGAGATGGGGGACTATGTGAAGTTAAAAAAAAAAAGTTCTTTTCTGTAGATGACTCTTTCCTCTGCATTAGAGATGAGTCTGATTTCTCAGCCTCCACAGGGCCCCTGGGAGAAGCTGAATTCGTCATTTCAGGGACTTGATCTAATATGTCTCTCCTAAAACTGTCCCAATGCATTGTAGTAACCAGTAATTTAGTAGGGGATATCTTGTCAATCGGAAAACACACAGAGATTTAACAACAAAAATATTGGACTACGTTTGCTCTAGACTATAGATCTGATAGCTTTTAAGAATGAATCTCCTATTTGAGATGTTTTTACAAGGTAAACCAAACAGATTTTTTGAGTTACAGACGTTGGCCTGTTGAAAGGGCTCTAAAACTTCATTGAATAACTTTATTGTTCATTGCCTGTGTCTTTTGTTTAATTCTGGGTTTCAAGTGTTTGCTTTTAGGTTGCACTTTGTCTAATCTATTTTAGTTTCTTCAAGCTTCTCATCGGATACAGTGATAACTGTATTTCTTTTTTTGTCTACTAGCAATTTTATAGTGACTTACAAAATTATAAGATAATAAGGATATAGTTCTACACTAGCCCCATGACCAAAGTTCTGTGCCCTCACCCCACCTCCAGTGATAACCACCGTAGTTCTGACTGTACTTTCAATTGTTTATTTTTTTACATTTAAGGTGTGTGTTACTCATTTTGTATGAAATTTTTAGAGCATGTTTATTTGAGACATTATTTCAAGTTTTCTTAAATCTGTTAAAGTATTAAACAGCAAATTGTCATTTTCTTGAATTAATGGCTGTGGTCATTAAGTGGATTACCAAATTTGACCATGTGGCAATTAAAATGTGTGAATTTGGTAATGCTAGTTTGTTCATTCCAATACAATTAAATTCTTTTTTAGTCTTTCTGCCCCCCTCCATGGCATTCATATTTATTTTTCTAACGGTTATTTCAGTGCAAATATTTGAATTCTTTAGGCAAAACCTGAATGGATAGTTAAGGAATAGGGATTTTGAACAAAGCAAAATATTGTACTGAGATCCACATTTTTACACTCTGTTCATGTTCACATTCTCTAGACTCTCAACAATGTTAAAATTGGAACTAGGGAGAGAGTGACAGAGTGGGTAGTTAGTATACAATTGCACTTCAAATCTAAATATTCTAAATGCAATTCAAATATGTAAGAAGTTGTGCTTTTTAAAATAAGTATTATAACACACCCAGACTTTAAAATATTATAAAGATTTTTCTAAAAACTCTATACAATTAATGTCTTTCTGTACATGGTGATGGGTGACTTATTTCTTGGACATGAAACCTTAAAATGACCCTAACTCAACATTTTATGTATAGATATATATTTAACAAATATATATATATATATATATATATATATATATATGTGTGTTAAAGAAACATTTATTATCTCAAATATTTGTTGGATAGAGACAGTCAGAAATTGAGAGCGAAGGGGGTGATAGAGAGAGAGACAGATACCTATAGCACTGCTTTGCCACCCTGCAGGTGGGGACTGGGGATATTTTGTGTTTTTTAAATCAAATATTTTCCAGCTATAAGATCAACTGTCATTTTTCAAAGTGAGTGATAAAAATTATTCCTCTTAAAAATTGGGTGGGGTAGATAACATTATGGTTATGTGAATAGGCCCTCATGTTTGAGACTCTAATGTCCCAGGTTCAATCTCCAGCACCACTATAAGTGAGAGCTGAGCAGTGCTCTGATTAAAATAAATAAATATGGTAAAAATATCAAATAAATTAATGCTCATATGATACATTTATTTTTTTAAGTTTTTAAATTATGTTTCAGCACAAATGGGTATATTAATGAATAAAAATGTGGAGAGGAGGAGGCATAGGAAGGAAGCAGCGCTAAAGTACTTCTAGTTAAAAAAAACTTTTTAACCTGCAGAGGAGTCAATTCACAAGCGGTGAAGCAGATCTGGAGGTGTTTATCTTTCTCTTCCCCTCTCTGTTTTCCCCTCCTGTCTTCATTTCTCTCTGTCCTATCCAACAACGATAACATCAGTAAAACAATAATAAAACAACAAGGGCAACAAAAAGGGAATAAATAAATAAATATTTTAAAATGCTTCTTTGTTGGTATGCTTCTAGTTCTGCTTCTGGGATCCCTTCTGTTACATTGCTTGATGTTGTGGTCTATTTACATGGTCATTCTGTTACATTGGTTTGGTCTCACTCCCCCTGCCTCTGGGAGATTTTGGTTTAGTCCTTGCCTTTTCCCGCTTCTTGCTTCTCCCCGCCCCCTATCCTATGTACTTCCTTGTTTCCTGACGCTGCTGCTGGAGGAGAAGGATGCAGGAAAAAATGGGGTTGTGATTAGATTAGATTAGTTTTTTGAAGAGTTCGCTAGTGAATAAAGAAATACTGTTTTTCTGCTCAGCCATGTGTCCCTGGTTGTCTGTCTCCCACTGCAAAGCTAGCTTGGCATACTGGCGCCCTGAACTTTGACCAACACTTCTTAAAACAGAAAGGGCATTTGAAAAAAAGACACTACAATGAGGATTAGCAACTATAATAATAGAAAAATAACAAAATAATATTCCAGATTTTTTAAATCGATGAGACAGAGGCAAAATAATTAGAGGTGCTTTGCTATTTAACATTCACCTGAAAACAGAAATACTGCAACCCAGACCACTATAGCAATTTTTTTTCAGCTTCTCTTCTGAAGAGCTAGTGGCAATGTGAACAATAATATTACTTCCCAAGCCAAATATAGAGGGAACCCCTTTTTTAAAAAAAATTATAAAAAGGAAACATTGACAAAACCATAGATAAGAGGAGTACAACTCTACACAATTCCCAGCACCAGAACTCAGTATCCCATCCCCTCCCCTCATAGATTTCCTGTTCTTTAACCCTCTGGGAATATGGTCCCAGGGTCAGTATGGGGTGTAGAAGGTGGAAGGTCTGGCTTCTGTAATTGCTTCACTGCTGAACATGAGTGTTGGTAGGTTGATCCATACTCCCAGCCTGTTTCTCTCTTTCCCTAGTGGGGTAGGGGTCTGAGGAAGCAGGGTTCCAGGACATATTGGTGGGGTCATCTGCCCAGGGAAATCCGGTTGGCATCATAGTAGCATCTGGAACTTGGTGGCTGAAAAAAGAGTTTATATATAAAGCCAAACCAACTGTTGACTAACCATGAACCTAAAGGTTGTAATATTGTAGAAGAAGATTTGGCGTCTCCATATTGAAGATAGCTAGTAGGCCTATTTTAATTATATTCTAAAGGACCCCTGACCATATTAGTTTTTTCCTGAGTCTGACTTCTGATATGCAGGTGGAACTATGTTGTTCTCTGGGGAGATGATGTGATGCTGTAAAAGAGCTAGAAAGCTGGATCCCAAATATGGGAAAAGTATATAAATATTGTTGACTGAAAACTATTTATTTGATCCGGGGCCCATATTCAGTTTAGGAACCTATGTAACCTCTACATCCCTGTAGGCATTAGCTCACATTTTGTGGTCATGAGTAGGAACGTTCCAAGCTACCACAATTTCAGGACCCAATTTGAGACCACTGTTAACATTCAGTCTGATTACACGTTTGAAGTCTTAAGTGCTTAGATTGAAGGAACATATACTCAGCATTAAGGTTTGAGACATTTAATCTGTTTTTCCCCTTATATTAATTAAATAGTGATTAATGAGACTACAAGTTAATAGGAGTATACATCAACACCATTCCCACCATCAAAGGTTTGTGTCTCCCCTTCTTCCCTCCACCCCAGTGAAGCTGAACATCTACTATCTCCCTCCACCCAGAGATTTTTACTGTGGTGCAATACTTCAAACTCGGTCAGATCACTTTGAGTTTTGCTTTCTGTTTGTTCTTCTTTCTCAACGTTTGTTTATGAATGGGATCATCCCATCCTCATCTTTGTCTGTCTGACTTAGCTCACTTAACATAATTCCTATTAGCTCCATCCAAGATGGGTCAGAGAAGGTTGCTGTGTAGTATTCCATGGTGTAAATATACCACAACTTTCTCAGCCATTAATTTGTTGTTGGGCACCTGGTCTGCTTGAAGGTGTTAGCTATTATGAATTGTGCTGCAATGAACATAGGTGTACACATATGTTTTTGGTTGTGTGTTATGGAGTCCTTAGGATATATCCCTAGAAGAGGAATTTCTTGGTCATATGGAAGGTCCATTTCTAGCCTAGTGAGGGTTCTCTAGACTGCTCTCCACAGGGGTTGGGTCAATTTAAATCTCCACCAGCAATGCAGAGGTTTCCTTTGTCCCCATAACCTCCCCAGCATTTGTTGCTGCTGTCATTTTTAATGTATGACATTCTCACAGGTGGTATCTAAATGTTTTCTTTATTTGCATTTTTCTGACAATCAGTGACCTGGAGCAAATTTTCATCTGTTTGTTAGCCTTTTGTAACTCTTCTATAGTGAATATTCTGTTCATATCCTCTTCCCATGTTTGGATGGAGTAATTTGCTTTTCTGTTGCTAAGTTTGGTGAGCTCTTTATAATTTGGTTATTAGTATCTAGTTTGATGAATGACATGTGAAAATATTCTCTCATTCTGTGAGGGGTCTCTTTGTTTGGATGATGGTTTCTTTGGCTGTGCAGAAGCTTTTCAATTTGATGAAGTCCCATAGGTTTGTCTTTGTTTTAGTCTTCACTGTAGTTGGGTTTGTATCGTCGAAGATGTCCCTGAGGTTTTATTGGGAAAGTGTTTCACCAATGTTTTCCTCTAAGAATTTAATAGTTACTGGTCTAACATCCAGGTCCTTCATCCATTTGGAGTTGACTTTTGTTTCTGTTGACATAAAGTGGTTCAGTTTCATTCTTCTGCAAGTTTCAACCTACTTTTCCCAGAACCATTTGTTGAATAGAGCCCCCTTCCTCCACTTAATACTTTGGGCCCCCTTATCAAAGATTAGATATCCGTAGGTGTGGGGTTCAGCTCTGGGATTTCAAATCTGTTCCACTGGTCTGTGTACCTATTTTTTAAAAAATATTTATTTATTTTCTTTTGTTGCCCTTGTTTTATTGTTGTAGTTATTATTGTTATTGATGTTGTCCTTGCTGAATAGGACAGAGAGAAATGGAGAGAGGAAGGGAAGACAGAGAAGGAGAGAGAAAGATAGACACCCGCAGACTTGCTTCACTCTCTGTGAAGCGACTCCCCTGCATGCGGGTAGCCGGGTGCTTGAACCAGGATCCTTATGCCAGTTCTTGAGCTTTGTGCCATGTGCACTTAACCTGCTGTGCTACTGCCCAAGTCCCATGTGTGTGTGTACCTATTTTTGTCCAGTACCAGGATGTTTTGATTATGATGGCCTTATAATATAGTTTGAGATCTGGGAGTGTGATGCCTCCATTTCTGTTTCTTTTCCTCAACATAGTTTTGGTGATTCTAGGTGTTTTCTGGTTCCAGATAAATGATTGTGATTTTTCTTTATTCTTTTAAAGAAGCTTTGGTGGGACTTAGATGGGTATCCCATTAAATCTGAATATGGATCTGGGGAGGATATTCATTTTTATAATATTAATTCTTCCAGCCATGGGAATGTGATGTCTTTCCATTTCTTGGTATCATTTTTTATTTCTTTAAATAGTTACTCATAGTTTTCAGTATAGAAGTCTTTCACTTCTTAGGTCAGGTTTATTCCTAGATATATATTTTTAAATTTTTGTTGCAACTGTGAATGGGAATGAATTCTTGATCTCCTCTTCAGATTTAGTGTTTGCATAAAGAAATGCCTCTGATTTTGGTAGCTTTCTGCTGGATTCTTTAGGTTTTTCTATGTATACTATCATATCATCTGCAAATAGTGACAGTTTGACTTCTTCCCTTCCAGCATGTATTCCTTTGATTCCTTTCTCTTGTCTGGTTGCTATGAAAGAACTTCCAATACTATGTTGAAGAGTAATGGTGATTATGGACAGCCCTCTCTAGTCCCCGATTTGAGCGAGAATGCTTTCGACTTTTGTCTGTTGAGTATGATGTTGACTGTGAGCTTGTTCTATATGGACTACCCTATCTTGAGTAATTTCCATCTATTCCAATTTTTGTAGTGTTTTGAGCATGAAAAGCATTTTGTATTTTGTCAAAAGCTTTCTCTCCATCTGTCTTGGCAATCATGTGGTCTTTGGTCTTCTTTTTATTGATGTGGTGAATGGCATTTATTGATTTAGCTATCCAGAAAAGTCTTTGTCGTAAATCTTTAAAATTTGGCTCTCACTTGAAAAACAAACATACTATTTAAACTCTACAGTAGACAAGTAGGTTTTCATATGTATTTACATATATATATATATATATATATATATATATATATATATGTCATATACAGTATGGTAGTATTCAATACCTGATTTTGATTCCTTCAGTTTTCAGTCCTCTTTAACAAATAGTAAATATGCTAGAAAAGTTTTCTGTAGAAGTACTACATGTACAACCAAATTTATCCATTAATTTAGCCTCGAGACTTCAGTTTTTTGGTCCTGTGCTTTAATCCTGCCTTACATGATTTTTTTGTCTTATAACCTCAGTTATCACTTCCATGAGGTAAGATATATATATATATATATATATATATATATATATATGATAAGATATACATATATCTTACAAAGCTGCATTGTATTAGTAGTTTACACATAATTAACTTAAAATTTAGCTAATAGTAAATATAACTTAACATTTCTCCCAGGCTCATCCTTCTTATTTTGATTCTTTAGAAGTTAAAACATTCATTGGCTTCTTTATAATTTTTGTTTTGAGTTCTTATTTTTCTTTTGCTTCACACAGTTCTATAACTTTTTTGTTTTTTTTAAATTTTCTCTGTTGCTCTTGTTTTTCATTATTGTTATAATTATTATTGTTGTTGTTATTGATGTTGTCTTTGTTAGATAGGACAGAGAGAAATGGAGAGAGGAGGGGAAGACAGAGAGGGGGAGAGAAAGATAGACACCTGCAGACCTGCTTCACCACCTGTGAAGCAATTCCCCTGTAGGTGGGGAGCCAGGGGCTCTAACCGGGATCCTTTTGCGGGTCCTTGCGCTTAACCCACTGTGCCACCACCCGACATCCAGTTCTATCACTTTTTAATTTGTCTTGAGAAGAACTGAACATTATTTCACCTATAGTGGTGGTTTTTTTTTTTTTTTTTTTTTTTTTTTGCCTCTAGGGTTACCTCTGGAGCTCAGTGCCCACACTATGAATCCACTGCTCCTGGTGGGATATATATATATATATATATAGGCCAGAGAGAAATTGAAAAAGGAGGAGGAGGTAGAGAGTGAGAGAAAATGATAAACATCTGCTGACCTGCTTCACCACTTGTGAAGCAACTCCCTACTAGGGGAACTAGGGGCTTCAACCAGGATCCTTAGACTGGTCCTTGCTTTTCACCTTGTATGCTTAACCCAGCACTCTAAATGTAGTTAACTCTAGTGGTCTTGATTTACAATCACAAGTTACCCAACTCATATGCCTATTACTAAGAAAAACTTCCAAAAGTACTACCACAGAATCAGTTCATTTATTCAGTTTTTCATAATTTGAAAATCCAAACACAGGGGGGCTGGTTGGTGGTGCACCAGGTAGAGTGCACATGTTGCAATGGGCAAGGCCCTAGTTTGGAACCCCCACTCCTCACCTTCAGGGGGAAAGCTTAGCAAGTGGTGAAGCAGGGCTGCCAGGTGTCTTTCTTTCTTTCCCTTTCTCTCTCTCAATTCCTTGCCTCTTGGTTCCTGGTTATCTCTAACCAATAAATTAATAAATATAATTAAAAAGATTAAAAAAAGAAAACATTAAAAAATCCAAACACAAAAATATTATCTTCATTTCCCCCCATTCACTCTTTATTTAATAAGTTCTTGCTGTAATGACAGATATTGTTCTTAGTGATGCTACTGTAAAGAAGAATTTAATTCCTGAAGCTACTACTTCCTTTTTAGAGACTATTTTTCAGAGAACTTTGGATTGATAGGAAGTCTTTGAGATTTGCTAAAAACAACCTTTATATAAGTTATAGGTAACTATATTTTCTGTGGCGATATTGGCATTTTGTTTTTTCTTGGTGCTATTTAAATCACTTTTCTGAAGAATACATTTACAAATGTTTTTGAATTTTTAAATCTTTACTTACATTCTCACTTGTGTTCATAATTCTGAGGCTGGGATATGCAGTTTTTTTCTGAAGTTCTCTGGGTATTCTGGAGTGCATTATACTTACAGATGAGAGTGTATGTTTGTCTTTGCCTTGGCACATATTGAAGGAACACATTAGATGACAAATCAGCAGTGATTTCTGGTGAAAATCTAACAGTGCTTCCCATCTCAGTTTGTTTCATTTGATGTAGGATGGGCTCATGTGTCACACAAGAGTGGGTGAGAAGAAGACAATGTTAGTACTGGATCCTGGTTGCTGTTATTTACCAATATAGTTAGCAGGACTTTGAAGGAAACCATAGGTCATATCAAACACAGCCTGTTCTAGAAGACTTGGGCATAATAAAATTAGCTAAAGCTATTATGTGATTCATTATTATAGTAAGGGACACTTGGTTAAACATGAATAGGGTACTTCTAATATTTCCACAGAATTATACAGTTCTTACTCAAACAGATGGTTTAATAATAAGACTGCTTTTTTGTTTTCATTTATATGGGGATTTGCAGCTCTGAAATGATTTAATTTTCCTTCATTCAAAGTAATTCACTACCACAGGTGCTCAGCAGTTCAATCTTTTAACATCATTCTGCTTTGTGTTTTCTTCCTACATCATGATACCTATGTGGGACAGTTTTGGGGAAAATATCTAATTTGAGAATCTCTGAAATTCTCTATATAAGTCATATTTCCTTCCCATTAGAATCCTTATGATCTAGAACCTTTCTACAAAATTAATGGTGGTTAAGCATACAACAACAAAAATGGAACCAATATATTGAGATAAATGTATATTAGCTATACTTGATACACTGGCAGGTTTTTTTTTCTTTTTAATTTTTTTATATTTATTTTCCCTTTTGTTACCCTTGTTTTTTTATTGTTGCTGTAGTTATTATTGTTGTTATTGATGTCATCATTGTCAGATAAGATAGAGAAATAGAGAGAGGAGGGGAAGACGGGAGGGGGAGAGAAAGAAACACACCTGCAGACTTGCTTCACCGCCTGTGAAGCGACGCCCCTGCAGATGGGGAGCCAGGGGATCGAACTGGGATAGTTATGCTGGTCCTTGATCTTCGCGCCATGTGTGCTTAACCCACTGCGCTACCGCCCGATTCCCGATACACTGGCAGTTTTTTACTTGCAGCAGAGGAGAAAAGTCATTGTCACGTAACAAAATAATTTTCAGTTACATGGGAAAAAGCTTTGTGGAGATATTTTAGAATAGAAAATTACACTTTGTTTGACAAGTATGAAATAATAACGTAGATCAGTGGAGAGGATGGACTGTCTAATTTAATTTAGAAACTCTGAGAACTTCTGCTTTGTCCTTAATTTTTATCCTTCTAGTTCTTTCCTTCCACAGAAAATTTCCCAGATACATAAAAATCTATTTCTCTAATGGTACTGTCCCAATAAAATAAGGTCTAAAGTGAGAAGAATTCCCAGGTTTTCAGTACCCCCCCCAAAAAAATCATGTTTGTACTCATATTTTTAAGCAACACACATAGCAAAAATATTTCAGAGAAATTGCTGAATTCCATTAAAATATGGACAGTGATGTGTTTAAAAGATATATTTATGGTGCTAGCAAATGGCAACCAGGTTGAGCACACACATCACCATGCACAAAGGCCTGTTTTCAAGCCTTAGCTCTCCACTTGCAGAAGGATGCCTCATAAGTGGTGAAGCATGTCTGCAAGTGTCTATCTTTTCCTTCCCCTCCCTGTCTCCCTCTTCCCTCTCAATTTTTGTCTACCCTATAAAATAAAATGGACAGAAAAAGAAAGAAAAAACTGTCACCTGGAGTAGTGGATTCATAGTGCTGGCACTAAGCACCAGCAATAGCCTTAGTGGTAATTAAAAAAAACAAAACAAAAACAAGATATATTTATTTGTGAGAGAAACACATAGAACTAAAGCATCACTCTGACATACTCAGTGCTGGAAACTAAACTTGAGAAAATATGCATCCAGGTCCTATGCTCTACTACTGAGACACATGCTCAACTGAAAATAATGACATCTAAGATATTGCTATTAACAAAAATAGTACACATATCTTCTCTTAATGAGTATAAATTTAAAAGATTTTTTACATTAATTATAATGTTAAACATGGCTATTTCAAAGCAATCTAAAAGTTCAGTTATCCAAAGTATCACTTTTTTTTTTTGTAAGTTTTTATTTTTTAACCAGAGCACTGCTCAGCTCTGGCTTATGGTGGTATAGGGGACTGAACCTGGGACTTGAGAGCCTCAGGCATGAAAGTCTCTTTGCATAACCATTATGCTAAACCCCAACCAACAAAGTATCACGTTTTATATTTATTTATTTATTTATTTATTTACTCCCTTTTATTGCCCTCGTTGTTATATTGTTATAGTTATTGTTATTATTTATGTTATTGTTGTTAGGTAGGACAGAGATAAATAGAGAGAGGAGGGGAATACAGAGAGGAGGAGAGAAAGATAAGACACCTGCAGACCTGCTTCACTGCTTGTGAAGTGACTCCCCTGCAGGTGGGGAGCCAGAGACTTGAACCAGGACCCTTACACCAGTCCTTGCGCTTCATGCCACATGCACTTAACCCACTGTGCTACCACCCGACTCTCCAAAGTACCACATATATTAAGGGCTCTGGAAAACTAAAGTTTACATCTGTACTGAGAATTCGCCACTGTACTTCATACATGGTTGTCACTGGGGGAAAAAAAATCGAAGGACTCATGATTACATAAAAACAGATGTCAAAAGAGGTCAGAATACATAAGAAAATACAGAAGAATACAATTTTCTCATATTATTTTAGTATTTTATAATTTACAAAACAGTAAGCTTTACATATTAATGTATAGTTTAATTAGAAAATAAATTTTTATATTTATAAATCAATGTAAATATTAGTGTAAATTTTCACTATCTGATGAAAAGAACTTTAACTCAAAGATACTTGTACATAAATCCTGTCGCTACCTCTGTAACATTAAGCATTTAAATTTTCTAAGTTATATTCTCTTTATCCAAAAATTTTGGATGAGAACTGCTACTTCTCTGAACTATAATGAATAACAAGTATTAATAACAGCAACAAAAACAAATTAATATTGTATAAGTTCAACTAGTGCTCTCTGTGCCAATGCTTAAAAGCAACCTGAATGATTTTGCCCTCATTGAAACTTTTGTAATTAGATGTTATTTTTCTAATTTCAAAAAGTGAGGAGATACTGGGTCATATTAAATTATATGCACTGTCAAGTTAATTCAATGACTGGTAAAGTTAGAACCTAAACAAAACCTTCCTTGACACTAAAATTTACCTCTCTTAGTATTCTACATTCTTTAAAAAAATTTTAAAAAATATTTATTTATTTTCCCTTTTGTTGCCCTTGTTGTTTAACATTGCTGTGGTTATTGATGTCGTTGTTGTTGGATAGGACAGACAGAAATGGAGAGAGGAGGGGAAGATAGAGAGGGGGAGAGAAAGACAGACACCTGCAGACCTGCTTCACTGCTTGTGAAGTGACTCCCTTACAGGTGGGGAGCCAGGCTCAAACCGGGATCCTTACACTGGCCCTTGAGCTTTGTATCATGTGCGCTTAACCTGCTGCACCACCGCCTAAATCCCCTCTACATTCTTTTTTTTAAAAGTGTAACTTTTTATAAATAAATAAATAAAGACCTGCAGAGCCACTTGACTTCAATCTGACTTCTGTCACTATTGGAAATGTGTATCCTTTCCTTTCCTTCTTGTCTACAAAAATTTAATCTGGAATTTTCTTTTATATCCTAGACCAAGCATGGATCACTTCATTGTACTTTCTGTGGACTTAGCCACCTTGTGTACAAAACAGAAAATTTAAACATAATGATTATCATGTTCCTTTCTGATTCTACAGTTCATCAGAGATTACAGAAGTGTGAAATTATATTCTAAAACTGGCAGTGAATCAGTACAATCATCTGGTTTTCCCTTCAGTTATTTCCATTCTTTTAAAATTGCTTTACAAAATAGCAATTAATTTAAATTTTGTATAGTTTCAATCCAATAGATATGTATAGTGCTTGGTCCCACTGCAGGACCCAGGTCCACCAAAACATGAAAGTTTTGGACTTGCATCACAACCTCATTATGAGTGAGACACAACTGACTATGAAGGAAAGGGTAAATACATTTGCAAATGCACTGTATTCATTATGGTTCATTTTTTTATCACTATTTTTCTCAAAAGTTACTAGGCTGAACAAAAGACATCTCCTAAAAATAGTTTTATCTTTGACTTTGGAGTACTATTAATAATTCAGTGGAGAGAGTTGCTAATTTTCAGAAACATTCACAAAATCTAAATTATACATTTTTTTCTATCACCCATTAGTATCTTGCTTCACCAGTTTATTCTATCTTCCTCAGCTCAGAGCTTTCAACTACTGTATTTCCCAAATTTTAAGATCTAAATAAAATATTAAGAATTCTTATTAAAATGCAAATTCTTCAGCTCCCTTAGATTTAAAGAATATTATATTGAGGGGAGGAAACTAGAAGTCTGAGTTCTTTACTAACTTGCATCCCATGTGATTCTTATAATGGAGTCTATCTGAGAAATGTGTCTGTTTCTCAGTATAATAATGATAATAATAATAAAAAACAGAGATAAATAAGTATTTAATGAAAAAGCATATTTGAACAGATTATAGTAAGTTGCTACAGATACTTTCAGTTATGAGTAAAGACAAATTATACAGATTCTAAATGTCTGTATGTATGGTAATAGTACTTTGAAAAAGAAAAGTCTAGCATGTCTCTAATTTAACTCTTGTTCTTCCTTACTAAGGTTTGATGAAAATCACAAATGGGAGTTGTTATCTTGTCTCATTTATTAGACAATTCAATATATGAGTTATACAAAGTCTTCAGTCTTCTATCATTACCCTTGTAAATACGCCAATGATGCCAATTCTTTATAATTTCTCTAGAAATGTGTGTTTAATTTCTTTTATGTACAACTTTTTTTTTTCAAGGAGGGGCTTTGGTGAACACTTTCTAATAGTGAAATATTTCTGGATGGATTATTTTCAAAGGTATAAAACATATAGCAGAAATTTGAAGTTCTTTATTTATATGTAGAGAAGATGTTTGTACTGTCACAACCCAAAGTCACTGCAGAAGTGACAGTATGTGAAATAAAAAACAGAAATATGGAGTCACATTTTTTTTGTATACCAAGATTTGACATGAATGTTCATGAATGGACAAGCTAATTTCAGTGGGCTTTAATTTCCTTGCTTATGGAAATAGAATAATAAGTGCTATTATTAAGAGCTTATTCTTGTCAGACAACCATTTAATGTATCTGCTTGTAGGAACCTTCTTAATCTCTATAAAGCTATAATTCCATTAATTTCATGGATGAGGCAATTGAAAGACAGAAAAGTTAAACAAATTTTGAAGGCCACATAATTAGGATTTAGCAATTTGACAAATAAAAATGTCATCATGATTAGCAATCTCATATGAATAGCTTCTCCTGCAGGAATGCAGTGGCTTCTGAACATGGTAAAGTTCTTACAGAACATTTATATCTTACTATCCTTACTCAATGTTCTTACAGAATATTAATATCTTACTATCCTTACTCAAAATCAGAGCAGTTAGGTTTTGTTCCCAAATTAGCATAGAGCTTTTAGTGTTTATTTACATAACATTTACTACACATTTGTTGCCATAGTAATGAGGTTCCACATCTCCTCAAAATGGATGGTTAGCACATCTCCCCCTCCAGTAATTATCTTCTTCCACCAGAAGGCATCCCCAGCCTAGCCCCTTGCCACTGAGTTTCCAGAATTGCTGTGAGACCACAGCACATAAACCTTAAAGGTTTGTTCTGTAGTATTTCTTATTTTGTCTGAAATTACCTTGAGTACAGTGTGAAAATATTAACAGACTAAAAATAAAGAAAAATGACTTAGATGTCTTATCAGTTCTAAGCAGCCTAGATTTAAATGATGCAGGAGTTTGGCGGTAGCGCAAAGTTATAGGCGGCGCAAAGTGCAAGGACAGGAGGAAGCATCCGGGTATGACATAAACTTACCTTCCCAGTTTTTACAACTTTTTCTGACTTTAAAATCTGCTAAATGTTTCAGTACAATTTATATTTGAGACATAAATAAAAACATAGGTCAGGTAAAAAAATCTTTTTTGCAGTTCTATAGTTAGACTTATTTTGATTAATTATATAGTCATATATATATATCTGTTTTAATTCGAATAACCAAATATAATCTACTTATCTATTTAATTTCCAAATTTACAGGTGATTTTTTATTATTTATGACTTAGTATGTTCAGGAAATAATAAAGTAATATTTTACATAGAATAAGAGAATGGAAAGAGGAAAGTAATAGTCACTTTATTCTATTAGGACTAAAATTATATCGACATTTCTTTTCATCTTATTTTGTATCTATTATAATATGAAACGAAATATATTTAAGATGTCAGTCACTGAAAGTAGACCAGAATTAGAGATGAAACTGAAATTCAGATTTCCCAAGAAAAAATGTTGTCTTTCAATATTCTGCCTTCTTAGAGCCACTAAGATTTTGAATTATGCTGTTTCCCACACATTGCTCTAAGATGAGTGAGTTGGTGGTATGCATCACATTGAGCAGCTTGCAGTGAGTCATATTTCTTCACCAGATGTGAAGAAATCACCCACTCAGAGGCAACTATACCTATTTAAACAATATTACTCTAAAAATTAAACCATAACTAGTAGGTACTTTAGTGTATATACACAGTTCATAGAAATTTCTGTTTTGCAAAATGTATTTGTAATGATCTAAAAAAATCACTATTAGTATAACTGATCAAAATTTATATATATGGTACCCTATATAAATATATTTAACATTATTCTTTTTTAAAGTTTTTATTGGTGATTCAATATTTATTTATAAAATTACATGTCAACAGGGGTATAATTCCACACAGTTCCCACCACCAGAGTTCTGAATCCCAAATCTTTCCATTGCAAATCACTGCCATTCTCCCAAGGTGGCAAATGTGGGTTAACTTTCATCTCTTTAACTATCTGTCTACATTTGTATATAATTGCCCCCTTTTTCTTTCCGGTCCAATCCTCTCTTCCCCTATAAGTCATGTATAACCCTATTACTATATCTAAACATCTCTTCCCTTTTCCTCCTTCTCTGTCTATCTCTGGGACCTGTTGGAGCTGGAATTCAGCGTCCTCATATCCTCTTCCTTCTATCAATTCTCCACTGGGAGTATGAATAAAAGTTGTCTTTGGGGTCCTCTCACATATGAATGAAATAATAAAAAATCCACAGAAAATTAAACCACATACACAACATCAAAGGCAAAGATTGATCAAACCAGAGAGGGGAAGAAAGAAAAGGGGAAAAACAAAAACACAAACACAAACCAAAAAACAAACCTAAAACAAAACAACAAAACCAAACCAAAAACCTTTCACAAAAGAGAACCAAATCAACCACCACTCAATACAATGACTACAACAAAAGTAAAAGGAAAGATTGATCAAACCAGAAAGGAAGAAAGAAAGAGAGAGAGAGAGAGAGAAAGAGAAAGGTGGGAGGGAACTACAAAAACACAACACAAGCTCCTCCTACAAGTGAAATCACAAAGAAACTGCAGCCAACAAGAAACTAATAAGAAACTAACAGACAACCTGTAAGTCAAGTCAAGTTAAGGGAACAAATATCCCACCTCACCCAAACTGTGGCTCAGTATTGTCTGTAGCTGAAATTCAGTGAGGCAGTTTTAGATACTTCCGGACTCAGTTTTGGAATCCTGCTTAATGATTTTAACTCCGTAGGGGAACATCTTTATCTCTGCCCTATTTCCACAAAGAGACCATAGGTGGCCTCAGTGATTGGTGTGTGTGTATTGGGCGGGGGGGGGGGGTGTTGGAATACTGGGGTTTTCTTTTCCTTTGTCCTTCTCAGTTCCTTTTTTTCTGGTTTATAGGTGAGTTTTAATATTCCATTGTGGTTCATCTTTGTCCCCTCCTCTACAGTGTATCTCCTACATGCCTGGAAATCCTGCTCCCTCTTGGAATTCCAAGTATTTGAATTAGTATTTTTGGAGAATTTGTTTGTTGCTGCCTTCAAGCCACCATCTTGACTCTGCCCCTATCTATTTTTATAGAGGGTGAGAGGCAGACAGACACCTGTACCATTATTCCACTACTAGTGTTGCATCACTCTTGCAGTTGTAAACCTAGGGCTTGAACTCAGATCATTACAAAGGTTAAGTTGAGCTCTATAGGGTGAGATATTACCCAACCCCTTCCTTTTGTCTTTAGCACCTTCATACCATAGTGTAATTAAAAAATAAAAACTTCACAGGTCTTGGTCTGGGGTTTAAACAAATGGGAGGTTTATTACACTGCAGATTATCTAAGCAAAGTGACAAAGATCATCTAGTCATGGAGGCAGGTGAGTCTATAAACTATTTACCGGCATTTGGCAACACATGTTTGGGTCTCAGGGGAAGTAGCATCATTAGTACTGAGGAGGAAAACTTGCAAGGCCTGCAGAATGTGCAGGAACCCAAAGCATGGAGGAACAGAGTGACTTCTAGCAGATACTATCTTAAATAACTTGCTATAAATCCACAATCCCTTGTGGGCTTGTATAAGTCTGTACTTATAAGGCTGATGTCAGCTGTATGCTAATTATATTATGTCCCAACAATATCACAAGTACAAATAGAAACAAAGAACTGTTCCATCTTAACCATAAGGGATTCAGAAAGACAGACCATATTGTAGCTGGAGATCTGAAAGAAGACATGTTGACTAGTTTTCACCATGGGGACAGAAGTGAATTGAGGACTCTACAACACAGTACACAGAAAGATTTACTTTCCACATATACTCTATCTGAAAATGTTTTATGAAGAAGCAATATAATGTCTGGTCTTGATTTAAACAAAATGATTTATATCTAAGCACTGAAAACACCTAAGGTGTCAGTTCATATAGTTCTTCCAGAGTAACAAGTGTCTGTCCATACAGTGATTTAAGTTAAATTCATTTTAAATCCTTTTTTTAAAAAGATTTTAAAAATATTTATTTATTCCCTTTTGGTGCCCATGCTGTAGTTAGTATTGTTTTTATTGATGTAGTCGATGTTAGAAAGGACAGGGAGAAATGGAGAGAGGACGGTAAGACAGAGAGGAGGAGAGAAAGATAGATACCTGCAGACTTACTTCACCACTTGTGAAGCGATTCTCCTGCAGGTGGGGAGCAGGGAGTTCTAACCAGGATCCTTCCAACGGTCCTTGAGCTTTGTGCCATGTGTGCTTAAGCTGTTGCACTAGCGCCCAACTCCCTTATTTTAAATCTTATGAATATTTTTTTCAGTTATATTTTTCCTTTTTTATGCAAAGAAGCATTAAAAAATTCAATTATTTTTTTTTGTAAAATGTGTATTTTAATAGTGAGAGGGGATGGGGTATTGCTGCATTCTATTTTACACTTGATCTTAGCTTTTCCCTTTTAGACAGAGAAGCAATATAATATTCTTTTTTTTTAATTTAAGAAAGGATTAATTAACAAAACCATAAGGTAGGAGGGGTACAACTCCACACAATTCCCACCACCCAATCTCCATAACCCCCCCCCTCCCCTGATAGCTTTCCCATTCTCTATCCCTCTGGGAGCATGGACCCAGGGTCATTGAGGGTTGCAGAAGGTAGAAGGTCTGGCTTCTGTAATTGCTTCCCCGCTGAACATGGGCGTTGACTAGTTGGTCCATACTCCCAGTCTGCCTCTCTCTTTCCCTAGTAGGGTGTGTCTCTAGGGAAGCTGAGCTCCAGGACACATTGGTGGGGTCTTCAATCCAGGGAAGCCTGGCCAGCATCCTGGTGGCATCTGGAACCTGGTGATTGAAAAGAGAGTTAACATACGAGGCCAAACAAATTGTTGAGCAATCATGGGCCCAAAGCTTGGAATAGTGGAGAGGAAGTGTTAGGGAGGTACTCACTGCAAACTCTAGTGTACTAGAGGTACTCACTGAAAACTCTAGTTTTCAGGTATATATTTTGCAGTAGTTTATGGATATGTGTGAACATAAGCTCTCTCTCACAGAAACTGGTGTATATCTAGGTTCTGGGACTTTGTTAGAAAGTGAACCACCTGAGGTGAAATTAGAGTGTACTATAAAAGGAAAGGTCTCACCCGAGTAATGAAGCTGAAGGGTTGTCATTCCACACGTGAAGTCTCTGGACGCAGTCTGAGGTGAAGCATGTTGAGGTGGCAATCGTTGCGTTGGTTAGGTTTTGATCGGCGGATGCAACATTATTTGGTATGGATTGGGAGAGGCATACGGGAAAGTGGGCCCTATACAAGGGTTCCAGGACTGGGGGAAGTAGGGGCTCTATAGTGGAGATGTGAGGTTCCTGCTGTCTTAGGGTTCAAAAAGACAATGGATAGTTAATGTTATCATCACATTAATTGGTAATTGGGTTAACTTTGAAAAGTCCTTTTGTTATGGTTTGCTGTACAGTATCCAGTATCTTGTATATAGCTGTGCTATTGGATGCTTCTAATCTACTTGGTCTAGGCTTTTGAGAGAGTCTGCATATCAAACACACAGCCTATATATTAAAAAGATTCAGTTTGTGTTTTGAAAAACTTTGAGACATACAATTGATTTTCCCCATCTCATATTAATATTCTATAGAATTCAGTTGTGAAACATTGAAAAAAAATTCCCAGGAAAAGCTGTTCTGATTTTTTTTTAATTGCTTAAAGATTTGTTTATTTTAGGGGCCTGGCAGTGGTGCACTTGAGTTAAGTGCACATAGAACAAAGTGTAAGGGCCTTCACAATGATTCTGGTTCAAGCCCCCAGCTTCTCACCTGCAGGGGGTTAATTTCATAAACAGTGAAGCAGGTCTGTAGGTGTCTAGTTTTCTCTCTCCCTCTCTACTCCCCTCTCCTCTCAATTTCTCTCTGTATTATCCAAAAAGAAGAAGAAGAAGAAGAAGAAGAAGAAGAAGAAGAAGAAGAAGAAGAAGAAGAAGAAGAAGAAGAAAAAGAAGGAGAAATAGCCATAGAAACAATGGATTCATAGTGTGTAGGCACTGAGCCCCAGTGATAACCCTGTAGGGAAAAAAAAAAAAGATTTATTTTATGAGAAAGAGAAAGCAGAGAGCACTTCTCAATCACATGCAATGTCAGAGATCAAACTGCAGGTCCTTACATATGAAACTTTTGTGCACTACACATTGAGTCACCTCCCAGGTCATTACTTTAAATAAGGCCTTTGTCTAGGATTACTCTGTGTTTATAAAATTATTAATGTAGGATTGAGTTTTGTATATAACCCTCCACTATATATATACATATATATATATATATATATATATATATGTATATATATATATATGGCCTCTCTTAGAAGAACATAAATTCCTAAAAACAATTAAACAAAATCATAGATGTTTAAACACTGATATTTGCCTTCTTTTTGATGCAGTGTCAAAGAGAATCTGCACTTCTATGTACCCAAAATATATCTGATATATATCATTGCTGAATTTATATCTTTGTTGACCAAGCAAGATTAACCTTAGTATAATTAGATATTTATTGATTGTGAAATCTACCACAGACACTTTCAAAACTCACTAGTAAGTATGGTAGTTGCTTCAAATATATCACCATATTTAATATATACAGCAAATTTTTGAAGTAGTTATTTTATAGTTAGAAGAGTTTTGTTTCAGATAACTTTTTCTTTTGTAAATATTTATTTATTTATTCCCCCTTTGTTGCCCTTGTTGTTTGTTGTAGTTATTATTGTTGATGTTATTGATGACATCGTTGTTGGATAGGACAGAGAGAAATGGAGAGAAGAGGGGAAGACAGAGAGGGGGAGAGAAAGACAGGCACCTGCAGACCTGCTTCACCACCTGTGAAGTGACTCCCCTGCAGGTGGGGATCCGGGGGCTCGAACCAGGATCTTTATGCCAGTCCTTGTGCTTTGCACTACCTATGCTTAACCCACTGCGCTACTGCCCAACTCCCTTTAGATAACTCTCCCTCTCTTTCAAAAATAAACAAGCAAAATAATTTTAATAGTAGTAATAATAATAATAAGAACAACAATAATAATGATTTGGGATTTTAACTTTTATAAAAAAATATTTCCCAAAACTTGATATGGGAGCACAGTTTTGATATCAAGAGGGCAAGGGCAAGGCTTATTATAGCTATTCTTAAGACTATTTTTCTTGCTTCCTGTGGGGACTATGTGTAAGCTTGATAGAGCTTAGGGAGAACTACCCCCATCCTTGGATGGAGGTCTGAGAAGATACCCTCTTGGTGAGTCTCAACTGAGGTGTGCAAAAGGGGGGAAACTCAGACTTAGTTCTTTCCTTCTTGACTCTCAGGCCCACAGAAACCCCAATCCTTCTCCCTATTAATTGCAGGCCACATGGATGCATACTTTAAGGTTCACTTACTCAAAGTCACCTTCTGAACACAGAAGAACACACCTTATCACATACTTCTAGCAGTGCCCTTTTATGTCCTCAATTTGCATCAAACCTTGCTTATCTTCTCTCTATCTTGCCTTAACTGGTTCAATACCTCTCCTCCCCTCAAACACCTTTAGGTAATTAAATGCCTGCATCAGGAGACTAATTATATTGACCTTTATGTATCTGCATCAATTCTTGTCATATCAGACCCCTACCATAGGGGCAAGCTGACCTTTAAGAAACCTGTAATTTCTAACATATTTCGATAATAATTCCCTTTGTTTGCTTTTTAAAAAATTTTTTAAAAAATTTATTTTACTTATTCCCTTTTGTTGCCCTTGTTGTTTTATTGTTGTAGTTATTATTGATGTCGTTGTTGTTGGATAGGACAGAGAGAAATGGAGAGAGGAGGGGAAGACAGAGAGGGGGAGAGAAAGACAGACACCTGCAGACCTGCTTCACCGCCTGTGAAGGGACCTGCCTGCAGGTGGGGAGCCGGGGGCTCGAACCGGGATCCTGACGCCGGTCCTTGAGCTTAGCGCCACCTGCGCTTAACCCGCTGCGCTACAGCCCGACTCCCCTTTGTTTGCTTTTCTATTTAACTCATGTGCACCTGCTAATAAACGAGATCTGAGCACGCTGCAGGTCTCCCCGGTGTCTTTACTCGAGAAAAAACTGGTCCATTACCTTTCCCCTGGAGATCACCCTGCCAGAGACCCGGCAGCATCCATTTTTTTAACTGATTCCTTACCACAAGAGCACTTTTGTCATTAGTGCTGGTATACAAACAGATGACAGTCATTTGTTTCTACAATAAAACTAATTGGTTAGGAGACAGTTCAATTTTGAAATACTTTCAGTATTCTTCTTCTTCTAGCGTTTCCCCTTGTTCCGTAGCCAGTCAACAGCGTCAGGTTGAGCCTGATGTAAAGTTTCGAGACCTCCTTTGAATCTGGAGAGGTGGCAGTCGTTGACTATGTGGGTCATAGTCTGTCTGTAGCCGCAGGGGCAGTTCAGGTCGTCTCTGGCTCCCCAGCGATGGAACATAGTGGTGCACTGGCCATGGCCTGTTCGATAGCGATTGAGGAGGGCCCAATCATAACGTGCTAGGTCAAAGCCGGGTTGACGCTTGCAGGGGTCTGTGATGAGGTGTTTGTTCTTTACCTCAGCTGACTGCCAACTCTGTTTCCAAGAGTCTGGAACAGAGAAGTTCAGTGTAGGCGTAGGGGACCAGATTGGGTGATGAGACATCAAGCATTGGACAGGGTGGGCGAAGATATCCACGTATATTGGCAGGTCCGGTCCGGTCGAGCGTCGACGTGGGAAATGAACTTAGATGATGCCGCATATCTGGCGGGGCGATGTTGCTAAGAACTGGCAGCCATGGAACCGGGGTGGAACAAATGGTTCCATAAATTATCCTCATGAAGGATATAATTTGGAATCGACCAAGTGGACATGGAGGCTATGGAACCATACTGGGGCACAGTATTCTTCAGTGGAATAGCATAATGCCAGAGATGATGATCGTAGTGTGGAAGCGCTTGCGCCCCATGAGGAGCTGGCCAGTCTTGCAATGATGTTATTCCTCATGCCCACCTTTGCTGTAGTTTTTATGAGATGTTCGTGAAATGACAGGGTGTGATCGAGAGTAATGCCAAGATAGACTGGCTGGGTTTCATGCCGGATTCTCGTATCGCCAAGGTGCACATTAAGCTCACGCGAGGCCGAGGCATGGTGTAGATGGAAAACAGATGATACTATTTTTGCAGTGCTAAGGATTAGTCGCCATTTTTTACAGTAATCAGATATCAGAGACATGTCTTTCGTGAGTGTTTCCTCGAGGATGTCGAACTTTGATGCCTGAGTTGCACAGCAGATGTCATTGGCATAGATGAACTTCATTGAAGAAGTTTCTGGGAGGTCATTGATGTAAATATTAAATAGCGTAGGAGCCAGAACAGAGCCCTGGGGGAGGCCACTTGAGACAAGTCTCCATCTGCTAGACTTGTCACCCAGATGCACCCGGAATCTTCTGTTTTGGAGAAGAAACGATATAGTGTTGGCCACCCATGGAGGCAGGCATCTTGAGATCTTGACTAGGAGGCCATGGTGCCAGACCATGTCATAGGCTGCTGTGAGATCAACAAAGACAGCACCCATCTTTAAATTCTTCTGGAATCCATTTTCAATGTAAGTTGAGAGGGCCAGGCCTTGTTTCCTGGGTGGAAATCAGCTTGGGCGGGTGATAGGAATTTCTCTGTAAGAGGAGAAATTCGTGACAGAAGCAGCCTCTCAAGGAGTTTGTAACACACGGAGAGGAGAGAAATTGGTCTATAGCTGGCGGCCAGTGTTGGGTCTTTCTTTGGTTTCAAAACCGCTATAATCTTCGCACGACGTCAGACTTTGGGCATAGACTCAGATTCCAAGATGTGGGAGAGGAATGAAGCGAACCACTTCTTTGCTGCGGGACCCAGGTTAAGAATGAGTTCTGGGGGAGTCGGGCTGTAGCGCAGCAGATTAAGCGCAGGTGGCGCAAAGCACAAGGACCAGCATAAGGATCCCAGTTCGAACCCGGCTCCCCACCTGCAGGGGAGTCGCTTCACAGGTGGTGAAGCAGGTCTGCAGGTGTCTATCTTTCTCTCCTCCTCTCTGTCTTCCCCTCCTCTCTCCATTTCTCTCTGTCCTATCCAATAGCGATGACAACAACAATAATAACTACAACAATAAAAAAAAAAGAATGAGTTCTGGGGTGATGTAATCATAGCCAGCAGCTGTTCCTGGTTTAACCTTCTTCAAAGCATCTTCCAGTTCAGACAGTGTAAAGGGAGAGAGTTTTGGAGATGGACAAGATAACCGGAAGTGGGATGACCACTCATGGGAAATTTCTCTTTTCCAGACTGGGTCAATCTTAGCACGTCCAACTTGAGTTAGGTGACTGGCCGGCCACTGAGTTTGGAGATACGGGAGGATGGGAGATGGGAGGGGGTTGGCTACCGGCACCCAGTCTGTGAAGAAGCTTCCAGGCCTTCCTACTTGAGTGGGTGAAGTTCATACTTTCCGTGAGTTGTTGCCAGCGGGCTTGGCGTGCTGCATCCAGGGAGGCAATGAGATGGTCAGCCACATCTGGGTTGCCCGACTCATCATACTGCTTTAGTAGTTGCTCACATTCAGCATCAAGACAAGGCATATAGTCAGCACGTCTCCCATGAGGAATGGCTTGGGAAGCTGCTTTGAAGATGGCTTGGCGGAAGTGCCTGTAGGAATCTTCAGAGGGGATAGAGTTAATTGGAATTGCTAGATTTGTTGGTAAGATCACTGAACAGACGCCAGTTTGCTTTCCGAAAGTTCCATCTTAGTTTCTCGGAGCACAGAATCAGTGGGAGCTGGAGACCAATGTGGATGATAGCTGGGCGGTGATGACTGTGCGGGAAGATCTTGAGAACTTGTCTCGTAGCGGGAAAGGCTTGGCCGTTGACTGTGCTAATCCAGCACAGGTCAGGTGACGAGTCTTTATTCCATCTAGCACTGTGAAAAGAGCCTGGCTGTTTGGGATTGTATAATAGGGAGAGGTCATTCGCTGAAGCCCAGTCGGCTAAGATAGAGCCGTCAGCATGAGTGGAGGAATATCCCCAGTCTTGGTGATGACTATTAAAGTCTCCAATGTAAATGGCTGGGTGATTCGGGCTGGGCAGGACCTCATTATCCAATGAGGCACTGGGAGGCTTATATACATTGACGAGCTGAATAGTTCCAATAGTAATGGAGTCGTAGAAGGTCAAAGAGGCTGTATGGTAAACTTCCGCAAGACACGATTTGGCGTAGATGGCTCGGCCGTGTTTAGGATGGAGATTATAGCATATTAAATTGAATCCACTGATGGTGAATCTAGCAGCTTCATCGACTGCTATATGTGTTTCTTGTAGGCAGATAACATCTGCCTGATGCTGTATCGCCAATTGACCAATAAGAACGCGTTTGGCAAAGGACAGCCCCTCAACATTAAGTTGGAGGACTTGAAGAGCAGGACCAACAGCTTGAAAGCTGGCAGGAGTTGCTTGTTGCTGGCTTTGAAAGTGACTGGGATCCATGTGGATTCAGTCGGCTAGGAAGGATCGTCAGTTTCCCCAATGAATGGGTACTCATGAGATGCACCACGGGAAGGTCGATCCAATGCATCCCGACTTTCAGTATTGATGATAAGGAACATAAATTTTAGCAGAGTTTCCTCAGCAGATGTGTTTTTATTAACTGCTGCATTTCTTGTGTCTAGCCAATACATATATAATAATACACATAAGATCAAAATCCCAACACCCATTCATGCTCAAAACTCTACAAAAAATGGGAATAGATGGGAAATTCCTCAAGATAGTGGAGTCTATATATAGCAAACCTACAGCCAACATCATACTCAATGGAGAGAAGCTGAAAGCATTCCCCCTCAGATCAGGGACTAGACAGGGCTGCCCACTGTCACCGTTACTCTTCAACATAGTATTGGAAGTTCTTGCCATAGCAATCAGGCAAGAGAAAGAAATCAAAGGGATACAGATTGGAAGGGAAGAAGTCAAGCTCTCACTATTTGCAGATGATATGATAGTATACATAGAAAGACCTAAAGAATCCAGTAGAAAATTACTGGAAGTTGTTAGGCAATATAGCAAGGTATCAGGCTACAAAATCAATGTACAAAAATCAGTGGCATTTCTTTATGCAAACACTAAATCTGAAGAAGAAGACATCCAGAAATCACTCCCATTCACTGTTTCAGCAAAATCAATCAAATACCTAGGAATAAAGTTGACCAAAGAAGTGAAAGACTTGTATGCTGAAAACTATGAGTCGCTACTCAAGGAGATAGAAACTGATACCAAGAAATGGAAAGATATCCCATGCTCATGGATTGGAAGAATAAATATCATCAAAATGAACATTCTCCCCAGAGCCATATACAAATTTAATGCAATACCCATCAAAGTTCCACCAAGCTTCTTTAAGAGAATAGAACAAACACTACAATCATTTATCTGGAACCTGAAAACACCTAGAATTGCCAAAAACATCTTGAGGAAAAGAAACAGAAATGGAGGCATCACACTCCCAGACCTTAAACTATATTATAAAGCCATCATCATCAAAACAGCATGGTACTGGAACAAAAATAGGCACACAGACCAGTGGAACAGAATTGAAAGCCCAGAAGTAAATCCCAACACCTATGGGCATCTAATCTTTGATAAGGGGGCCCAAAGGATTAAATGGAAGAAGGAGGCTCTCTTCAATAAATGGTGCTGGGAAAACTGGGTTGAAACATGCAGAAGAATGAAATTGAACCACTTTATCTCACCAGAAACAAAAATCAACTCCAAATGGATCAAAGACCTAGATGTCAGACCAGAAACAATCAAATACTTAGAGGAAAACATTGGTAAAACACTTTCCCATCTACACCTCAAGGATATCTTTGATGAATCAAACCCAATTGCAAGGAAGACCAAAGTAGAAACAAACCAATGGGACTACATCAAATTGAAAAGCTTCTGCACATCCAAAGAAACAATTAAACAAACAGAGAGACCCCTCACAGAATGGGAGAAGATCTTCACATGCCAGACATCAGACAAGAAACTAATCACCAAAATATATAAAGAGCTCAGCAAACTTAGCCACAAAAAAGCAAATGACCCCATCCAAAAATGGGCAGAGGAAATGAACAAAACACTCACCACAGAGGAGATCCAAAAGGCTAACAAACATATGAAAAACTGCTCTAGGTCACTGATTGTCAGAGAAATGCAAATTAAGACAACACTAAGATACCACCTCACTCCTGTAAGAATGGCATACATCAAAAAGGACAGCAGCAACAAATGCTGGAGAGGATGTGGGGACAGAGGAACCCTTTTACATTGCTGGTGGGAATGTAAATTGGTACAGCCTCTGTGGAGAGCAGTCTGGAAAACCCTCAGAAGGCTAGACATGGACCTTCCATATGACCCAATAATTCCTCTCCTGGGGTTATACCCCAAGGACTCCATAACACCCAACCAAAAAGAGGTGTGTACTCCTATGTTCATAGCAGCACAATTCATAATAGCTAAAACCTGGAAGCAACCCAGGTGCCCAACAACAGATGAATGGCTGAGAAAGCTGTGGTATATATACACAATGGAATACTATGCAGCTATCAAGAACAATGAACCCACCTTCTCTGACCCATCTTGGACAGAGCTAGAAGGAATTATGTTAAGTGAACTGAGTCAGAAAGTTAAAGATGAGTATGGGATGATCCCACTCATCAACAGAAGCTGACTTAGAAGATCTGAAAGGGAAACTAAAAGCAGGACCTGATCAAATTGTAAGTAGGGCACCAAAGAAAAAACCCAGTGGTGAGGGGTAGACATGTAGCTTTCTGGGCCAGTGGGGGGTGGGAATGGGCGGGAGGGATGGGTCACGGTCCTTTGGTGATGGGAATGGTGTTTATGTACACTCCTAGCAAAATGTAGACATATAAATCAGTAGTTAATTAATATGAGAGGGGGAAATCAATTGTATGTCTCAAAGGTTCTCAGGAGACAAACTGAATCTTTTTAATAGATAGGCTACGTATTTGATATGCGGACTCTCTCAAAAGCCTAGACCAAGTAGATTGGAGGCTTCCAATAGCACAGCTATATACAAGATACTGGGTACTGTACAGCAAACCATAACAAAGGGACTTTTCAAAGTTAACCCAATTAACAAATAATGTGATGATAATATTAACTATTGATTGTCTTTTTGAACCCTAAGACAGCAGGAACCTCACATCTTCACTATAGAGCCCCTACTTCCCCCAGTCCTGGCACCCATGGATAGGGCTCACTTTCCCGTATGCTTCTCCCAATCCATACCAAATAATATTGCATCCGCCGATCACAACCTAACCAAAGCAACGATTGCTATCTCAACATGCTTCACCTCAGAGTGTATCCAGAGACTTCACGTGTGGAATGACAACCCTTCAGCTTCATTACTCGGGTGAGACCTTTCCTTTTATAGTACACTCTAATTTCATCTCAGGTAGTTCACTTTCTAACAAAGTCCCATAACCTAGACATACACCAGTTTCTGTGAGAGAGAGCGTATGCGCACACGTATCCATAAACTACTGCAAAATATATACCTGAAAGCAGGATTACACTAGAGTTTGCAGTGAGTACCTCCCCAACACTTCCTCTCCACTATTCCAATCTTGGGATCCATGTTTGCTCAACAAATTGTTTGGCTTTGTATGTTAACTCTCTTTTCAATCACCAGGTTCCAGATGCCACCAGGATGCTGGCTAGGCTTCCCTGGATTGAAGACCCCACCAATGTGTCCTGGAGCTCAGCTTCCCCAGAGACACACCTTACTAGGGAAAGAGAGAGGCAGACTGGGAGTATGGACCGACCAGTCAACGCCCATGCTCAGCGGGGAAGCAATTACAGAAGCCAGACCCTCTACCTTCTGCAACCCTCAACGACCCTGGGTCCATGCTCCCAGAGGGCTAGAGAATGGGAAGGCTATCATGGGAGAGGGTGGGTTATGGGGATTGGGTGGTGGGAATTGTGTGGAGTTGTACCCCTCCTACCTTATGCTTTTGTTCACTAATCCTTTCTTAAATTAAAAATTTAAATAAAAAAAAAAAAAAGAGAAAAAAAAAAAAAAAAAAAAAAAGATCAAAATCAATGTCCATAGCTACATAACAAAATTTAGCATAAATTTAAATCGGAAAACATTTTCTTGTTTCATAAGAAAAAATACATATATTAGGATCATACTATAAATATGAGTTGTGAATTGTAAAAAAAAAATCCTCAAAGATTCTTTGACTATACTCTTGTGCTTAATAAGTGACTAGATTTATAACGGCTCTTAGTTCTTGCAATGGCATACAAATATCATAGCCTGGATTGTACACCACACCATAACTATTCATTAACAAATTGATTTATCTCTTTTTAATTGGTTTCACAGTTAGTGTTTATTTTTATTTCACAATAGTCATTTATAAGTGACTTACAAGATTATAAATTAAAGGGTATAGTTTCACACCACTAGTTTTATGTCCCTAACTTCCCAACAGTAACCAGCATAGTTCTAAGTCTTAAAGACAGTTTGGCTGCTTCTGGTAATTTTTGTTTGTTTTTTGGCAAGTTTATGTGTTCAAATTATCTAGATCCCACATATGAGCAAAACCAAATTATTTCTTACCCAAGTGTTTTTAGGGTGACTTACACAGAAACAAACTCTTTTTTTTCATAATCATAATACAGCTCATAGTTTGCTACTGAGCTAAAGAGATTATATCCCAGGATTGTCACATATTTGCTATTATGTCATTTACTAGCTACATGAAACTCATGTAACTTGTCTCCTCTTCTTTTAAACAGTTTATCTCAAAATGAAAATATAAAAACTATGAGTTATAACATACATACAATGGTAAATATAGTGATAGTAGACTCTAAACTTTTGTTAGTTCCTTTTACTAACCCTAGTAAAATTTTATACTGCTTTAGAGAACAAATTATACAGTTGTGTTGCAGTTTCAAATTCTAACTTACTATTTGTCTTAAGTAAGTGGGTGAAATGTTTATCACAGTGTGCCTAAGCTCCTTACAGTAAAATGGAGCTGATCATACCTTTGTTGGTGAGTTTTGAGATAATTTGATGGCTTAACGCCATTGAAGCCTATAGTGATGAGTGAGTGGCATGGAGTGCACGCCAAATATGAATCTTCAATAGACATAATGAACAGTCTTTTTAATATACTACTGTATTTTGTTCAATATTTTAGCATCTATGTTCATCAGAGATGTTGGTTTATAGTTTTCTTTTCTCTTGTTGTATCCCTGTCTGCTTTTGGTACCAAGGTGATGATAAGATGGGTTATTTTAAAAGTGTTTAGAAACTATTAATTATACTTTTTCTTCTATTAGCTTTATGTATGATGGATAGTATCCATGTTAAAGATATTTATCCTGGATGGGAAAAGAGTATCAGACAATATACAGGAAAACTTGATTGCTATATTCCCAATAGGCTATGGAAGATGTATCTTTTTTTTAGACTTAGTCTAAAATAGGGAAGGTTTCAGAATCTGCCCACCTATTTTTCTTTCTTAACTTTTAGTATTAAGCCCTGTAATTATTAAAGACAGTGTGGTACTCAAAATCCACGTGTGCCTTAGGTTACATAAAATTTTATTTTAGCATTTTTTTTTATCTAGCTGAGTAGAGTGCTCTGGTAAAAACACAAAGAAATTTCTAAAGAAAAAGTATGTCTTAAAGGGGTAAGGTTGAAAGAACAACACAGTCAAGCCAGAATTCAAAGTGGCATGATGCTGAGCCATGGCATTTTCACCATTTTGCTTCAAGCACAGAAAGCAGTGAAGTGCCAGAAGAAAAGAAAAAGGAGCTTGAAACATCTCAATCTTTAACTCAGGTTTTTTTTTTTTTTTTAGTCTTTTGAATTTAAGGCAAGGACACAACAAACAGAGAGCATTAGCAACCTCAATACAGCCTAAAGCAACCCACCACACTTACCACAGATCATACAAACAAGAGAAGCCTAGAGATCACAATAGCACAGTCTGCTGGTCAGTGTTAACCAGCACAATAAATGAGCAAGCAGAGAAACAGAATTTAACAAGTAACCATGCCATATCAGTGAGATAGATATAAAACAGAGGAACTCTAAGGAATTGCAGACTTAGAGAAACTATCAAAGACAGACTACAGAAAGTTGATTAATGAGGATGCTCCAAAATATAAGCAAGGCTTGAAAGAACACTTTACTATGGAATTAAGACAAACAAGAGAGAAACTCAGAAAAGAGTTCTCTGAGATTCTCCAAAGCTTGAAAGAACTATAATCAGAATTCACTAAGCAGGGAGCATGAAAAAAAAAATCAAACATAACTCCAGGGAGTAAGACACTCTGACAGCAAGTCACACTCAGGTAGAAAGCTTAGAAAGTAGACTTAAACATGCAGAAGAAAGAATTTCAATCTAGGGGACTGGGTGGTGGTGCAGTGGGTTAAGTGCACATGGTGCAAAACATAGGACCTGTGTAAGGATCCTGGTTTAAGCCCTTGGCTCCCCACCTGTAGGAAGGTCACCCCACAGGTGGTGAAGCAGGTCTGTAGGTGTCTATCTCTCCCCCTCTCTGTCTTACCCTTCTATCTCAATTTCTCTCTGTCTTATCCAACAGCAATAACAACAATGATAAACAAGGACAACAAAAGGGAAAAAAAAAAACTAGCCTCCAGCAGCCTTAGATTTATAGTGCAGGCACCGAGTCCTCGCAATAACCGTGGTGGCAAAAAAAAAAAAAAAAATCAATCTAGAAGATACAATTACTCCACTCTTTCAATTAAAAGATGAGGATGGAGAGCATACAGAGAACACAACTCTGCCCAGACCTCCAGCTCTACCCAGTTGAGAAACTTCTCTAAAGAACAAAGAATGGGAGTTGGGTGGTATCACAGTGGGTTAAGTGCACCTGGCACAAAGCACAAAGACTGGCATATGCATCCCGGTTCGAGTCCCAGCTCCCCACCTGCAGGAGAGTCGCTTCACAGGTGGTGAAACAGATCTGCAGGTGTCTATCTTTCTCTCCCCCTCTGTCTTCCCCTCTTCTCTCCATTTCTCTCTGTCCTATCCAACAACAACAACATCAATAACATCAATAATAACTACAACAATAAAAAAGGGCAACAAAAGGGAATAAATAAATATTTAAAAAAATAACATGGAATATCAAGGATCACCTGAGGCTGCAACAATACTGGGACTATTTTGGGAACCCACCAAGTCACCAGTGAGTGAAACGTGTGGCTCATGGACAGGGAGGAGCCTAAGGAGAGATTCCTGGAGCTAAATCCCATATCTACTCCCAAGGGCTGGTAACAGTCTAGAAGTTTGCCAGTCTGTTTTACCAACAAAAAGACTGCTGATGGTAGGAAAGAACTTCCCTAAGACTCACCAAATCCAACTGTGAGTCTCCATTGCTACTGCCTTCAGAGGCTGGAGCAGCAGGGGCAAGGTCCTGTGCTGACATCAGAAGGCAGAGAACTGACCAAGAAACTCAGGGGAAGATCTACACCCTGGGTGGGAGCCATTCCACATTGTTCTTCTGATGAGAACATGGTGAATAATTGCCTCAGAACCTACAGACTATAAACAGGACTTGTTTAGAAACCCTCAGGGCCCAGCAGTACTGCCTGGCTTGGCAGAGAAGCTGAATTAAGCTGGAAGCTTTGGATCCCTGGGGTGTGGAAACCTCTTTGCATAACCACTGTGCTATCTCTCCCAACCCTGCTTCTCTTGGTCAGGAGTGAGTGATTAAACTTAAAAACCTACTTATAGGTAAAAAGCTACTATAGTCTACAGGGAAGAAAAGAACAAAAGAGGTTTTAACAGCCACTGTGCTTCAACTTGGGGATTGAGATAACATTGAAATAACTATTAATTTCCACAACTGTGAACTCTTTAAGTACCTTACTTAGACACAAGTCAATCCAGGCAAAAGCAAGATGAGATTGTAACTGATCTATAAACATACAGCAAAATATTATTTAAGTGACTTGACCTCACTCTTATAAGATCTTGGAGAACATCACATTATCGAGAAATCTTTATAAAATCAGTCTCTGATTTTTTCTTTTTCAGTCACAATGTGTATGTGTGTGTGTGTATAAAATAATGTGATTTTCATAAGTTTGTATGTAAATTATACGGTTATCTTCTGCAGATAAAAATATGTCTTGTGGAACTGTAAATATCTCCACAACAGTTATATCACTGGACTATATGGTGATGTCTTTCAAAAATCCCTGGAGAATTCTAAAACTACAGATTTCCTTAATCTTTGACTCTGTTGCCATACTCCATAGTAATTATTTGAAACTGTAGAAGTTTCCATTAGATTATAAATTTTTCAAGGACAAGTATTAAATTCCATTTGCTGGTTATCTTCCTACACCTGACTTAACTTTCCTTTACTGTGGAACTAGTGTCAATACATGGTTTGAAGGGCCTATCTAGTTTTCCTTGACTATATGATGTGGAAATTTCTATAGTATTCAGCACATAACATATTAGCTTTATATATTGTGTATATACTATGTACCATTTAGTTGCTAAACACATAAAAAGGATTCCTGTGGCACAGGAGATTGTACTAAGTGTTAAGTATTTGACTTCTTGTGAGCATGGGGTACTCAGTTTGTCACCAACATCATAGATGCCAGAGTAATTCTTTTTTCTTAATTTTTATTATCTTTATTTATTTATTGGACAGAGATGATCAGAAATTGAGAGGGAAGGGTAAATAGAGAAAGAGACAGAGTGACACCTGCAGCCTGGATTCACCACTCATGAAGCTTTTCCCCTGCAGATGGGGACCAGGGTCCTTGCACACTGTAGTATATGCACCTATCCAGGTGCACCACCACTGGCCCCACCAGAGTGATTCTCTGGTTCTCTCTTCTCTTTCTTTTAAATAAATATATTTTTTACTTAAAAATATTCTGCTATTACTCTCCATAACCCCATACTATAGGCACTTTCTTATTTCTTTTTTTTTTAATGTCCTTTTCTTTTTTAAAAATTTATTTATTTATTTAAGAAAGGAGACATTAACAAAATCATAGGATGGGGGGGGGGTACAACTCCACACAATTCCCGCCACCCAATCTCCATATCCCATCCCCTCCCATGATAGCTTTCCCATTCTCTATCCCTCTGGGAGCATGGATCCAGGATCATTGTGGGTTGCAGAAGGTGGGAGGTCTGGCTTCTGTAATTGCTTCCCCACTGAACATGGGCGATGACTGGTCAATCCATACTCCCAGTCTGCCTCTCGTTTTCCCTAGAAGGGTGAGTCTCTGGGGAAGCTGAGCTCCAGGATGCATTGGTGGGGTCTTCAGTCCAGGGAAGCCTGGCCAGCATCCTGATGGCATCTGCAACCTGGTGGCTGAAAAGAGTGTTAACATACAGAGCCAAACAAATTGTTGAAGAATCATGGACCCAAAGGTTAGAATAGTGGAGATGAATTGTTGGGGGGTACTCACTGCAAACTCTAGTGTACTACTGCTTTCAGGTATTTATTTGCACTAGTTTATGGATACGTGTGAATATATGCTCTATATCCTGGAACCTGGTGTATATCTAGGTTTTGGGACTTTGTTAGAAAGTGAACCACCTGGGATGGAATTAGATAATACTATGAAAGGAAAGGTCTCACCCAAATGATGAAGCTGAAGGGTTTTCGTTCCACACCTGTAGTCTCTGGACACAGTCTGAAGTGAAGCATGCTGGGGTAGCACTCTTTGCATCGATTAGGTAGCGATCAGTGGATGCAATATTATTTGATAAGAAATGGGAGAAGCATACTAGAAAGTGAGCCCTACCCTAGGGTCCCAGGACTGGGGGAAGTTTAGGCTCTATAGTGGAAATGTAAGGTTCTTGCTGTCTTAGGGTTCTTCTCAGACAATGGATAGTTACTGTTATCATCACATTATTTGGTAATTAGGTTAGCTTTGAAAAGTCCCTTTGTTAGACATACAATTTTTCCCCCTCTCATATTAATTAAATAGTGATTTTTATTACGACAATTAATAGGTGTGTATATAAACACTATTCCCATAACCAAAAGATTGTGTCCCATCGCACCTTCCTGCCCCCACCCCCCAACCCCCGACCAGCCCAGGAAGCCTCATGTCCATCCGCTGCTCACCACAGGGTTTTTACTTTGATGCCCTACTTACAATTTAGTCAGATCCTGCCTTTAGTTTCCCTTTCTGATCTTTGCCAACGTCTGTTGATGAGTGGGATCATCCCATACTCATCTTTATCTTTCTGACTTAGCTCACTTAACATAATTCCTTTTAGCTTTGTCCAAGATGGGTCAGAGAAGTTGAGTTCATTGTTCATAGTAGCTGCATAGTATTCCATTGTGTGTATATACCACAGCTTTCTTAGCCACTCATCTGTTGCTGGGCACCTGGGTTGCTTCTAGGTTTTAGCTATTATGAATTGTGCTGCTATGAACATAGCAGTACACAGATCTTTTTGGTTGGGTGTAATGGAGTCCTTGGCGTATATCCCCAGGAGAGGAATTATTGGGTCATATGGAAGGTCCATGTCTAGCCTTGTGAGAGTTCTCCAGACAGCTCTCCACAGAGGCTGGACCAATTTACATTCCCACCAGCAAAGCAGAAGGGTTCCTCTGTCACCACAGCCTCTCCAACATTTGTTGCTGCTGTCCTTTTTGATGTATGCCATTCTTACAGGAGTGAGGTGGTATCTCAGTGTTGTCTTTATTTGCATTTCTCTGACAATCAGTGACCTAGAGCAGTTTTTCGTATGTTTGTTAGCCTTTTGGATCTCTTCTGGAGTGAATGTTCTGTTCATATCCTTGCCCATTTATGGATGGGGTCATTCGCTTTATCGGTGCTACGTTTGCTGAGTTCTTTGTATATTTTGGTGATAGTCTCTTGTCTGAAGTATGGCACGTAAAGATCTTCTCCCATTCTGAGAGGGGTCACTTTGTTTGATAGTTTCTTTGGCTGTGCATAAGCTTTTCAATTTGATGTAATCCCATTGGTTTGTTTCTGCTTTAGTCTTCCTTGCAATTGGGTTTGTTTCACCAAAGATGTCCTTCAGGTTTAGGTGGGAAAGTGTTTTACCAATGTTTTCCTCTAAGTACTTGATTGTTTCTGGTATAACATCCAGGTCTTTGATACATTTGGAGTTGATTTTTGTTTCTGGTGAGATAAAGTGTTTCAGTTTCATTCTCCTGCATGTTACAACCCAGTTTTCCCAGCACCATTTATTGAAGAGAGCCTCCTTCTTCCATTTAATCCTTTGGGCCCCCTTATCAAAGATTAGATGTCCATAGGTGTGGGGGTTTAGTTCTGGGCTTTCAATTCTGTTCCACTGGTCTGTGTGCCTATTTTTGTTCCAGTACCATGCTGTTTTGATTATGATGGCTTTATAATAAAGTTTGAGGTCTGGGAGTGTAATGCCTCCATTTATGTTTCTTTTCCTCAAGATGGTTTTGGCAATTCTAGGTGTTTTCTGGTTCCAGATAAATGATTGTAGTTTTTGTTCTATTCTCTTAAAGAAGCTTGGTGGAACTTTCATGGATATTGCATTAAATTTGTATATGGCTCTGTGGAGAATATTCATTTTGATGATATTTATTCTTCTGATCCTTGAGTCTTTCCATTTCTTGGAATCAGTTTCTATTTCCTTGAATAGTGACTCATAGTTTTCAGTATACAAGTCTTTCACTTCTTTGGTCAGCTTTACTGATAGGTATTTTATTGATTTTGCTGAAACAGTGAATGGGAGTGATTTCTAGATGTCTTCTTCTTCATATTTAGTGTTTTCATAAATAAATGCCACTGATTTTTGTACATTGATTTTGTAGCCTGACACCTTGCTATATTGCCTAATAACTTCCAGTAGTTTTCTGCTGGATTGTTTAGGTTTTTCTATGTATACTATCATATCATCTGCAAATAGTGAGAGCTTGACTTCTTCCCTTCCAATCTGTATTCCTTTGATTTCTTTCTCTTGCCTGATTGCCATGGCAAGAACATATTATTGGAAAATAATATGTTGAAGAGTAATGGTGACAGTGGACAACCCTGTCTTGTCTCTGATCTAAGGGGTAATGCTTTCAGCTTCTGTCCATTAAGTATGATGTCGGCTGTAGGTTTGTTATATATGGATTCCACTATCTTGAGGAATTTACCATCTATTCCCATTTTTTTGTGGAGTTTTGAGCATGACTGGGTGTTGGATTTTGTCAAAGGCTTTCTCTTCATCTATTAAGATAATCATTTGGTTTTGCTTTGCTTTTATTGATGTGGTGAATTACATTGATTGACTTAGGGATGTTGAACCAACCTTGCATTCATGGGATAAATCCCACTTGGTTGTGATGAACAATCTTTTTGATCTGCTGCTGTATCCGGTTGGCCAAGATCTTGTTTAATATTTCGGCATCTATTTTCATCAGAGATATTGGTCTGTAGTTTTCTTTTTTGTTGTGTCCCTCTCTGCTTTTGGTATCAGGGTGATGTTGGCTTCATAGAAGGTGGAAGGGGGTGTTCCAATCTTATGCAAAAGCTTTAGAAGTTTGGGTACTAACTATTTCCTGAAGGTTTTGTAGAATTTGTTTGTGAAGCCATCTGGTCCAGGACTTTTGTTGTTGGGGAGATTCTTAATAACTGTTTCAATTTCTTTTTTGGTGATTGGTGCATTTAGGTTTTGTAGTTCTTCTTGGTTCAGTTTTGGAAGGGCATATGCTTCTAGGAATTGTTCCATTTCTTCCAGATTCTCTAGCTTGGTGTCGTATAGTTCTTCATAGAAGTTTTGCATGATTTTCTGGATTTCTGTGGTGTCAGTTGTGATGTCTCCTCCAATGTTTACAGTTCTATTAATTTGAGTCTTCTCTCTTTTTTGTTTGGTGAGTCTGGCTAGGGGTTTGTCAATTTTGTTTACCCTTTCATAGAACCAACAATTGGCTTCATTGATCTTCTGTATGGTTCTCTTATTTTCAATGTTGTTTATTTCTGCACTAATTTTAGTGATTTCTGTCCTGCTTGCTTTATGGTTCCTTTGTTCTCTTCCTCTAAGTCCTTGAGGTGTAGAGTAAGTTCGTTCATTTGAGCTTTTTCTTGTTGTTTAATGTGATTGTATAGCTATAAGTTTCCCTCTCAATACTGTTTTAGCTGTCTCCCAAGTATTTTGATAGGTTGTGTCTTCATTTACATTTGTTTCCAGGAACATTTGAACTTCTTGCTTGAGTGACTCTCTGACCCAGTGGTTCTTAAGGAGTATGTTGTTTGGTTTCCAAATTCTGTGACTTTTAATAATTTTCTGTTTGTTGTTAAATGTTAGTTTTACTCCACTATGGTCTGAGAAGATACTTGGGATTATTTTGATGCTCTTTAATTTGTTAATGCTGTCTTTGTGGCCTAACACGTGGTCTATCCTTGAGTATGTCTTATGTGGATTTGAAAAGAATGTATATTCCAGTTTCTTGGGGTGAAAGACTCTGATAATGTCCAAGAGGTCAAGTCTGTCAATCTGTTCATTTAATTCTCTTGTATCTTTGTTGATCTAAGTGTGACAGTGGGGTATTAAAGTCTCCCACTATTATTGTATTACTATTGATGTATTTTTGAAATTCTTTCAGTAGGTGCTTGATGTATTTATATGGTCCCTGATTGGGTGCATAGATGCCAATAATTGTTAAGTCTTTTTGGCTGATTGATCCTCTAATAATTATGTAATGTCCTTGCCTTTATTACTTTATTTAATTTAAAATCTATTTTGCCTGAGATGGGAATGGCTGTTCCTTCCTTTTTTTGTGGTCTGTTAGCCTGTATGATAGTTTTCCATCCTTTCACTTTAAGTCTGTGTTTATCTTGTTGTGTCAGATGAGATTCTTGCAAGCAGCATATGGTTGGGTTATGTTTTCTAATCCATCCCCACACTCTGTGCCTTTTGATGGGTGAGTTTAACCCATTGACATTTATTGATATTATGAATTTAATGTATTGTAGTGCCATTGTTCAAAAAAAATTTTTGTTTGCTCTGATATATTGCAAGTATTATAGTGATGTTCTTGTTTATAAGAGGTCTTTTAGAATCTCTTTCAGGGCCGGTTTGGTGATGGTTGCTTCCTTTAACTGTTGTTTGTCTAAGAAGGTTTTGAACCCTCCATCTAGTTTGAATGAAAGTCTAGCTGTATATATTATCCTTGGTTGAAACCCCTTGTCATTCAGGGCTCGATAGATATCTTGCCATTCCCTTCTGGATTTTAGAGTTTGAGTGGAGAAGTCTGCAGATAATCTTCTGGGTTTTCCCCTGTATGTGACTTTTTGTTTCTCTCTTGCAGCCTTTAGGATCCTTTCTTTATCCTTATTCCTTCTCATTGTGACTATGATGTGTCTTGGTGTCTTCAGGTCTGGGTTGATTCTGTTTGGAACTCTCTGGGCCTCTTGAATCTTGGTGTCCTTTCTGTTATTCAGGTCTGGGGAGTTTTCTTCTATTATTTCCTCTAGAATGTTTGCTTCCCCTTCCTCTCTTTCTTCCTCTGGCAGGCCAATGATATGAATGTTACTTCTTTTGAGATCATCCCATATGTCTCTGTTGTTGTTTTCAGTGTCTTTCAATCTCTTTTTGAGCTCTTTCACCTCTTTCTTAGTTTTCTCTAACTCATCCTTTGTCTGACTAATTCTGTTTTCTGCTTCTGTTAGTCTGCTTTCCCTTCCCTCAGCTTCTTTCCTCAGTTCAGCTGTTTCAGCTTTCAGTTCTCTAATTGCCTCAAGATAATCAGTATTTTCCTTGGGGGTCTCAACTGTTGTTTCTCTAATACTGCCATTCCTTTCCTCCAATGTTGTTTTCATTTCTGTGATTAATAAGTTTATTATTGCTTGCATACTTTTCTTATCTATGGTTACTTCTGCGTGATTTGTAGTTTCTTCTGTGCTCTTGTCTTCATTCATTGTAGTATCAGTTTTATTTGTGCTTGATCTACCCATTTTTTTATTAATGTATTTCTTATTTTTATGTTCTGTTGTTCCTTAGTGTTTTGTTTTGAGTACAAGCAACACTGTACTAAATACCTTTATGACAAATGCAATCACCAACCTCAGAAATTACAATAATAGCTGAATCAAGGGTTGGAGCAGTTTAACCATTAACAGTTAGACAAACAATGTCTCCATTCCATGAAAAAAGAACAACCAAATTTAAGTGAAGAAGAAAGAGAAAGGAAAAAAAGGATAGCAAGAATAGACAATTATGCAAATATACTATCCACTGTATGTTCTAGTGGTAGTAATAGAGAAATGGAAGTAGAGATAAACACATAGAGTCCACTTTTTGTCACATTTCTTCCCCAAAATAATTCACAAACGAGTGAATTCAGTGAATTCAGAAAGCTGAAGAAGGAGGAAGGAAGAAAGGAAGATAAGAAAAAAAGAGAAAAAAGGAAGAAAAACAAGAGAGAGAAAAGAAAAAGGATAAGAAAAAGAACTGCAATAAAGGAGCAGTGAAAGGAAAGATTTTAATTAATTAATTAATTATTTTTTATTGTATTTTTAAATTAGCTAGGAGGATGGAGAAGGGGAGAGTGGGTAGAGGAGGCAGGAGTAGTGAAACAAGTTCTCTCACAAGAGATAACATGCCCAGTCCCCTAGCAATGGAAAATACACCAAGAGTTAATTCTGGTCAACGGAAAGGGGGGGGAAGAGATACACCTTTATATGATATTAATAATAAAATAGTGCAGGGTAAAAAACCCTATCCCAGTTGCCTCAAGTAGCCTTAGCAGAGGCAGCTGATTGTTAAGAAAGTAAAACAAACAAACAAAAAACAAACAAACAAAAAACCTCAGGGCAGTCTTTCCCTTTTGTAGATCCAATTGCCCATTTAGAATGAAAGAGGGCTGAGGGTTTCAGAAAGGAATAAACTTGGAATGGAACCCCTGTTGAGCTAGGAATCTTGGTAAAGAAAGAAGCTCAGTAGGGAAGCCTGCTAGGAGCAGCTTTCTGGCACCCAGGGTCTGGTTATGGGGTGGGGCAGGAGTGCGCTTCAGGAATAATTAAAAAATTCTTTCTTTTTTCCTCTATATTCTAACCCAAACTGGGCTATATTTGCCCCCTTGGTGTCACAGTTAGGACCCCGAATTCACTGTCCTGAAGAAGGCAAAAAAAATCCTACCGTTTCCAGCAGTTGTTGTTGGAACTCAGACTAGAAGCTACTTCTCAGTCCGCCATCTTCTTTCTTATTTCTTTCTTTAGTTGATCAGCTTTTCACCCTTCCTAGCACTTGGGAGACTCCTGGTACTAACAGCTCAGATTTTCATCCTTCTCAGTTGATAGTGCATTTAGGTGCAACTCCCCCCCACTTTTGTTACCCTTGTTGTTTTAGCTTTGTTGTGGTTATAAGTGTTATTGTTGATGTTGTTCATTGTTGGATAGGACAGAGAGAAATGGAGAGAGGAGGGGAAGACAGAGAGAGGGAGAGAAAGACAGACACCTGAAGACCTGCTTCACCACCTGTGAAGTGACTCCCCTGCAGGTGGGGAGGCAGGGGCTCCAACCAGGATCCTTACACCTGTCCTTGCACTTTACACCATGTGTGTTTAGCCCATTGTGCCACTGCCCATCCCCCTAGGTGCAACTTTTATAAACATGTTATAGATGAAGAAAATTAGATTATGTCTCTTCAAACTCAACTTAAGTACTTAGGAGATTTCTACTATGTGGAAAATTCAGATTGTTCAATATAGTCACTTAACCCAAAAAAAGCACTGGAAACCAAACTCAGAGTGATTATACATACCTGGGTTGAACTCTTATATGCCTATGAATCTTAATTCATTATTGAATCTTAATTTCTTCAGTTATGAAATGATGTATTTTTGTCTAAAAGGTACAGATGGATAAAATCTAGCATTACAACATAGTTTCTGGAAGTAAATCCTATAAGTAAAATGCCATTTTAACTCTCCATCCTTTTTGTGCAAACAGTTGTCTAAATTTTATTAAAAGTCAAAATATTATTATATACAACTCCTAGGCAATATATACAACCACTTGTTCATATTTGAGCTGTTAATAGTAACCAAAATATGGAATTAACCTAAAGACTCATCAACAGTTGACTTTATAACAAAGTTATAGGGAAATGTTAAATGGAATACTACTTAGCCATTAAAATGTGGCATTATTGAAAGAGCTGTGGTCTTGAAAAGGCCATAAATTCCATCACACCATAGGTGTTTCTTACTACACATCTTAGAGAAAGTGCAATCCTCTCTTACTCCACTGTTACCAATAAGTGTTGTTTTTTAAAAAGTGTATATATTAAACAATTTAGGACAGTCATGTCTGCTTAAAATATTCCCTAATTGTTAAAACTAGTCTACAAATGGTTTATGAATGCATTGTCAAATTATGAAAGTTAAAAGTGTAATAATATTTGATGACTTTTAGGTGGTTATCTTATTTCTAAGATACATTTTTGTCTTTATTTTACTAGGGAGTTATGTTGATTTTTAGCATGCTCTTTGGTATATAATAGGGGTAGCACATTCTAAGAGAAGTGCAGAAACTAGTCCTTTAGATTTGCTGATGCATGTGATGAAAATTAGAGCTTTATTGGAGTGATGCAGTGTTCTGCTGGTTCACCTTTTGGTGGTTTTTTGTAGGAGGTTACTTGGTGAAGACAGATTTTTTTTTTTCCCTCCAGGCTTATTGTTGGGCCTTGATGCCTGCTTGCACTACAAATCAACTGCTCCTGTGGCCACTTTTTTTTTTTTCAGATTTTTTTTGGGGGTAGGGCAGAGCAAAATTGAAAGGGGAGGGGAAGATAGAGAGGGAGAAAGCAAGGCACTTTCAGACCTGCTTCACCACTTGTGAAGCATCCATCACTGCATGTGGGGAGTTGGGGAGTTAATCAGGATCCTTGCATGGGTCCTTGTGTGCTTAACTCAGTGACCCACCACCCTATGCCCGAAGACAGATTTTTTTAAACTGGGTTTTGTTGCAAGATTTTAGCCCAATATTCTATTTATTATATGCTTCTGAAATAAATAAAAGTTTAAGTCATCAGTAGAAGGTTCTAATCTCCACAGTACCATGTAAGTCATAAAAAGTAAAAACTCCTGACTAAATGTTATGCCTCAAAGGATGGGGAAAGTGATAAATTTTATGAAAAACATTTATTTATTTATTTTCAGGATTCATTTTGTTTTTTATAGTTATTTTATTTTTTGAGAAATTTTATTAGTTATTTAAGATTTAATGTCAGCATTCCAGTTCCATTATTCTGGTAAGATCTTTCCTTAACTCCATTTCTGTGGGCACACTTCCTTTCAAAGTTACAAAACCTAGATATAAACCAGGGCCCATGAGATATGGCACATGTGCACATCTATGCATAAATTAGGGGAAATACATATCTTAAGGTAAAAGTGTGTAATGTCTGCAGTGACTCAAAAAGTGCAGCAAGCAAGTAGAAAGACCTAAAAAAGATTCTGTAAAGTACTTAAGCAAATATTTTCAACTTAGACCTAGATACCCTTTTTATCTACTTTCTATTTCATTTTCCTCAGTCATTCTAATTCTAATTCTATCATATAAAGTAAGGAATACAAAAACTGGATTAGGGCAAGTGACTGGCACATTTTAATGATGGCCCTTTTAATCACTTCTAGGCCACCCCAAAATCTTGGGCCCTAGTCAGGGAACCCTGGGATTTCCACATAAATATGATGAGCCTTATCAAATCTCATCCGCTATAGTCTTATTATTATTTTTAAATTTTTATTTATAAAAAGGGAACAATGACAAAAAAGAAACATAGGATAAGAGGGGTACAACTCCACACAATTCCCACCAACAGAATTCCATATCTCAGCCCCTCCTCTGTCCTGCTTTATATCATAATGCTTTTTTAGCCACCAAGTTGCAGATTCTACCATGACACCAACCTGACATCTCTGGTCAGGTGACCTTACCAGTGTGTCCTGGAACCACACCTCTCCAGAGTCCTGCCCCATTAAGGAAAGATAGAAACAGGCTGGGAATACGGATTGTCCTTCCAATACTCATGTTCTGTGGAGAAGCAAATACAGATACCAGAACTCCCACCTTCCACACCCCATAAAAATTTTTGGTCCATACTCCCAGAGGGATAAAGACTAGGGATCTTTCCAGTAAATGGGAAGGTATATGAAAGTCTGGTGGTTGGAATTCTATGGAATTGTACCCCTTTTATTCCACAATCTTGTAGGTCCTATAATACAACAATTACGCAGAACTTGGCCTGGAGTTGATGTATTGCACCAAAGTAAAAGATTATGTGTAGAGGTGATGTTTCAGGTGAAAATTATGGGAGAAGGGGACCTAGTGGGGGGTTGAATTGTTATGTGGAAAACAGGAAAATATTAAGCATGTACAAACTATTTTATTTTACTGTCAACTGTAAACCACTTTATTTAATCTCCCAATAAGAAATTTAAAGAACATTACATTTCAACATGGGGTGACATTCCATATTTTCCTGCTACCAGAGTTCTGAATCCCCAATCCCTTCATTGCAAGCCACATGATTATAAACAAAGGTTAATTGTCATCTCTACAACTGTTTATCTACATTTGTACATAATTACCCCTTTTTTTCCTTCCAGGTCCAATTCTCTCTACCCCTCCAAGCCACACATAACTCTGTTAGTACATCCAAATGTCCCTCCCTTTTTATTCCTTTCTCTTTGGGTCTTGGTGGAGCTGGAGATCAGATCCCTCTTATCCCCGTCCTCCTATCACTTCTCCCCACTGGGAGTATTGTTCAAAACTTCATAACACCTGGTTGAGCGCATGTATTACAATGTACCAAGGATTCGAGCCCTTGGTCCGCACCTGCCAGTAAAGCAGTGCTGTAGGTGTCTCTCTTCCTCTCTATTGCACCCTTCCCTCTTGATTTATGGCTGTCTTTATCCAATAAATAAAGATAATAATAATAAAAAAAGAATTTTAAACTGATGATGTTACAGTTATAAAACATGGCTGTAATAAAAATTTTTGTTGTGCTAATTTGCAGTTAAGAACTTGGGGGAAACTAGAAATTTAGTCCAGTCACAAATTTTCTTAGGTCAACCCATACTGGCATCTAAATAAATAAATAAATAAAATATTTTAAAAAGAAGTGAAGAACAAATACCTAAAACTCTACTAATGTAGCTTGAAGGGGAATCTGTGCCCTTTGGTATGCTTTCTGATGCTCCCTCACAGCATCACCTATACACAATTTCACCAATCTAGAATATTTTTTCTTTCAGATATATAGACAGACAGGAAGAGGCATTGCAACACTAAGTCCATGTTATGACAAGGATGCAATCTGGGCCATGTCATGGCAAGACTTCGTCATAATCACTAAGACATTTCTCTTGCACTACATAAGTAATTTTTAAAATGACCTAGATTTTTTTTCATTTTTTCATTTTTTCTTTTGTTGCCCTTGTTGTTTATCGTTGACGCTGCTGTTATTGTTGTTGTTATCACTGTCATTGTTTTTGGATAAAACAGTGAGAAATCGAGAAAGAAGGGAAGATAAAGAGGGGGAGAGAAAGACACCTGAAGACCTACTTCACCACCTATGAAGGGAACCCTCTTCAGGAGGGGAGCTGGAGGCTGGACCTAGGATCCTGATGCCAGTCAATGGTCCTCCTCTGCCTTGATATTCCAGGACCTGAACCTTCCCTCCAGCCCAGAGTCTTTTACTTTGGTGCAATACACTAACTCCAGTCCAAGTTCTACTTTGTTTTTTCCTTTCTGTTTTTATTTTTCAACTTCTGTCTGTGAGTAAGATCATCCCATATTCAACCTTCCCTCTGACTTATCTCAACATGAAAATATGAAATTTTATACTTGGAAGTTCACTTCACCTTCTTCATATCTGATAATTTTTATACTTTTAAGTTGATTTTCAAATTTGGCATACTATAGCATGAATGACTATAATTAGACATAATTAAGTGAAAACAGCCTTGTAAGGCATGGACAAATCATGAACAATGCTTTCCATCTCTCATAGAATCAACTTGTTCAAAAGGGATGTGCCCTGGGAAATTCAAGGTAATCTGTTCATTTAGATGATCATGGAACTTCTCCCCAGGGGTTGTTCTATTCATCACTCCCTGGGCAGAAATAAGATGAGAACATAAATAAATGTGCATTTAGAAAATTAGAGAAAACTTTACAGACAGACCAGTTTCATGAATGTGGTGTCTTTCTAATTCAGAATTCCAACTAGAATTCTAACTAGAATTTGGTGGCATGGCAGCATAACCACAGAAGCAGTTTGTTCTGGGAAGTTAAGGTAGTTAAGGGAGAGAATATAAAGTATTTATAGACAAGCTGGGGGTATAGATCGACCTGCCAACACCCATGTTAAGCGAGGAAGCAATTACAGAAGCCAGACCTTCCACCTTCTGCACCCCATAATGACCCTGGGTCCAGACTCCCAGAGGCTTAAAGAACAGGAAAGCTATCAGGGGAGGGGATGGGATACGGAGTTCTGGTGGTGGGAATTGTGTGGAATTGTACCCTCTTATCCTATGGTTTTGTCAATGTTTCCTTTTAATAAATAAAAAATTTAAAAAAATGAAAATACATATAAGGTATTTGTAATTTCTACTGGTTTGTAATGTGTTATTGTAGACATTTTGTTACCTGATAAAAGTTTAATTTACTCAAAATTTCAAGTGAAATTGTCGGATGCTGAGTGGTGGCACACCTGGTTGAGTGCACATGTTACAATACACAAGGACCTAGGATGGAGACCCTAGCTCCCACCTTCAGGGGGAAAGTTTTGCAAGCACTGAAGCAGGCCTGCAGGTGTCTGCCTGTCTCTCTATCACCCCCTTCCATCTCAATTTCTGGCCATCTCTATCCAATAAACATATAAAGATACTGTAAAAAATAAAATTGTCCTCAAAATCACGTTGTTTGCTTTCTTCTGATTGTCCAGTTTTACCAACTTCTGTCCACTGGTCTTTTTCTTTGAGTTTCCAGTGCTCACTTTTGAACCAGTTCTTGAGAACTATAACTTTTTTTTTCAGGAGCATTTGCCTTCTAAAACAGGAGAAAGATACACTAAATGATACAGCATCTTCAACAGAAGAATAACTGTTCAGAAATAATACTCTCCTCTATTAAATAGGTTTCACTTAACTCACAACAAATACATAGTCTATAAAATATAAACTCTACAGCAAGACTTTCACAACACTTAATCCATAATACATCATTTCATTAGGTTTCTCCCTATTTCCAAATGTGGCAGCTACTTTTATTTTAGTGGGGCTTTAGTGTTTTATAGTATACTCAAACACGTAGGCACAACCTCTCATCTCTTCTTGATTGGTATCCAACAGACACAGCTGGATCCCAATGTCCCTTTATTCTATCCCTTTCCCTCCTCCCAAGTCCTTTGCTTTGGTGTAGTACTCCACTTCCAATCCAAGTTTCATTTGATGTTCTCCTTTACTGTTCTTTATTATTAAGTTTCACATATAAGTGAGATTATTTGGTATTGATATTTCTTTTTCTGCCGTGTTGTACTCAACATGATTCTTTCAGAATTCTGACCACAATACTCCAAATGCTGCAGAAAATCTTAACACTTACACTTTTCTTCTGTCAGCCCAAACTGAAGAGCTAGCTGAGAACACAGGTCTTACATTCAAATGAAGCTCAATTACAAGCTTTACCACTTTTAAGCAATTAAAATTTGGCCAGTTATTTCCTTAGGGAGATTTGATTCTATTTTTTGCAAATAAGCTCAAATAACTTAGTGGTCAGGGTAAACCTTACATTTAAATTAAATAGGTTTGAAAGTTCTTAGAATATTTTCCAGCAGCAACAGCCTTCAACAACATTAGTTTTGATAGTTAACCTGTATTCTCCCCCTTCCCCATAACCCTGCTTCTCCTCCTTTCCTCTCTTCTCCTCTCCTCACCATTACAGTTATTACTGGGTTCATTAGCTGTACTGAAAACCCACTGCTCCTTATTGGTCATTTTCTCTTTCCTTTATTTATTAGGACAGGGAGAAATTGAGAGGGGGCAGAGAGATGGAGAGGGAGAATGGAAAAGGGACACCTGCAGATCTGCTTCATGCCAAGTGTGCTTAACCCACTGTGCTACTGCCTAACTCCCCCTTTCTGTTTTTTTTTTTTCTCAACTTCTGTTTATGAGTGGGATGATCCCATACTCATCTTTGTCTTTCTGACTTAGCTCATGTAACATAATTCCTTCTAGCTCCATTCAAGATGGAATCTGTTAGAGGTCTAGGCCCAACATGTCTATGTGGGAATCCCAGGATTCCCTGACTTGGACCCCTGGTGGTGTGGTGGCCTGATAGTGACCAAAAGAGCCATCATTCTTGGTTGGTCACTACCAGGCTACCCCATCATCTAGGACCCTCATCAGGGAATCCTGGGATTCCCTCATAGACATATTGATCCTAGACCTCTTAACAGATCCCTCTCTCCACTGTTACTAGACATCTTCATAAGAAACAAAATAGTGGACCCTCTGTGGGCCTCTACAAGATTTTGCCCTCACTGTGGAACAACAATGGTAGGCACTGCCCCATTCTCTGAAGGGAGGTTGGGCCAACACTCTCTGCCACTGGAGGAAGACAGGTTCTATAATTAGTGCAGCCTAGAATGTTCCTAGCTATAACTATAGAATGCGAGTTTAGACCACACAGGCTTTTGTGCTGAATATGGGCCACCAGTCAAATTAATGGAGTTAACCATATTTATATACTTTTCCCATATTTGGAAGCTACTCTCTGCCCAGATCCAGTTTTCTAGTCCTATTTTCAACTCTGACACCATCTCCCCAGACAATACCTTTGACCCACCTGCATGTTAGCTATCGGGCTCAGGCAAAAATTAGTAAAATCATGGGCCCTTTGGAATGTACCTAAATAGAACTACTAACTTTTCCCAAAATAGAGAGCCCCAAATCTCATCTTCTACATTATTACTTTGGGTTACTGATTATTAAACAATTTGTTCTGCTTTATATCTTAATACTTTTTCAGCCACCAATTTGCTAATGCTACCATGATGCAAACCTGACTTCCCTGAACAGATGACCTCACCAATGTACCCTGGAACTCAACCACTCTATAGTCCTGCTCCAAAAGGGGAAGACAGGATCTTGCTGGGATATAGATTGACCTGCCAACACCCAGGTCCAGTAGAAAAGCAATTACAGAAGCCAGACCTTCTACCTTCTGCATCCCATAATGATACTGGGTACATAATCCCACAAGGATAAAGAATAGGGAAGCTTCCAGTGGAGGGGGTGGGATATGGAACTCTGATGGTGGGAATTGTGTGGAATTGCACCCCTCTTATCCTATAGTCTTGTTGATCATTATTAAATCAATAACAAAAAATGAAGATACATCATTAGAGTATGCTAGTCTCTTGCCCTTGTACAACTTTTGCAGTCCTTTCTTTGACAAGGTTAGCCTTGAGTGATTGTGGGAAATGAAATAGGAAGTAGGTGAGGAAGGTATCTAAGTCTAGGTAGACACTATTTGATTAAGTACTTTATGGTGTCTTTTTTTGTTTTTGTACTTGCTTGCTGCATTTATTGAGTTACTGCAAACTTGTGCACTTTTAATTTAAGGCATATATTTTCCCCTAACTTATGGATACATGCACTCTATCTCATGGGCCCTGGTCTGTATTTAGGTCCTGTGGCTTTGTTAGGAAGTGTGCCACCCAAAATGGAATTAAGGAATCCTATGAGCTAGGAATAGCCTCAGAATATTGAAGCTGGGAGGTTGACATCCCATGCTTGGCATCTTTAGACACAGTACAAAGTGAAACATGTTGAGGTGGTAATAGTTACATTGATATGGTTGAGATAAGCAGATGCATTATCAAAAGGTATGGATTGAAAGAAGCATGAAGAGAAATGAGCCATGCCCTAGAGGTTCCAGGACTGGGAGAAATATGAATTTTAGAGAAAAAAGGAGAAGGTTCTTGCTATCTTAGAGTTTTATTTATTAATTTATTGAGGGATTAATGGTTAACAGTAGACACTAAAATACGATAGTTTTTACATGCATAACATTTCCCAGTTTTTCTTCACAAAACAATTCAGCCCCCATTAGGTCTTCCTCTGCCATCATGTTCCAAGATCTGAACCCTCCCCCTCTCACCCTAGAGTCTTACTTTGGTGCAGTACAACAATGTCTTAGGGTTTAAGAAAGCAATAGGTAGTTATTGTTATAACCAAGTTATTTGGGGATTTTGTTTACATTACATTATCATGGTTAGGATTTACTATATCATACACGTCCTCACCATGATTTATATCATTTAATGTCATTACAAATAACTGTATCTTATATACTGACACCACCACTTGCTTCTAGTCTCCCTGGTCTTTCAAATTGAAAAGAGAAGTGGATGACTGGAACAGCAGTATGGACCCTTCTTAAGCTGAGTACAGGTTCTATTTTTTAATCCACTGATCACACTTGCCTGAGTTTACTTGAGTCTAATTAAGATATATAAAAGTTTATAGTTGCAAATTTTAACAGTTATTTTGTTTAACCTTAATTTGTGAGGTGGAGCAAAGTGGCTATTAATTGTTATGCTGCTGGTGATTTGTTTGTCATTTGTCTTTTCAGGCTGTGGGAGCCTGAGCCACACTGAGGGTTTTTTGTAGGGTGCACTCAACCAGGTAGCCACCACCCAGCCCCAACAGAGGGTTTTTGAACTATAAGTAGGTTTTTTTTTTTTAGCTTAATTGCTTATGTGTGATTAAGAGATAAAATAAAGATAAGGGGGGAAAGAAGATAATAGCAATAAGATAAAAGAGATAACAAAGATAAGAAAAGAAAACAGACACTCAGAAAGGAAAATATTTTGGTTACACAAACTGAGGTTGGGCCCCAAAATTCTTTCCCATATTATACAATCACGTAATCTAAATTCTGCCAAAGTCGGGATTGATTAACAGTGTTATGGAAGAGATGAAGAACTAGAATTTTGTCCTGGTAAAGTGTTTGGCTGTTTTATCTCCCATTTGGAGTCAGCCATCACCAAGTATGGCTTCTTGAGTTCCAGGAATCTCTTCCTTTTTTTCTATACATTGACCACATTCTATACCCACCAGAGGCTTAGTGACTTTCTGAAAAATGCCTGGTTGTATTTTGTTGAGCTTTAAAGTGACTTTTGTTGTTGTTGTTTTTCCTAGTTCAGTAGGAGAGTGATGTGAAAAGACTTACTCCATAGCCACAACTCTGGACCATCACATAAGAACATTCTGAAGGAAGCTGAAAAAATACACTTAAGACAGCATAATATCTCTGAACTACCTTCAAATAGGTTAGCTACAAAAATTTTATATTATTTGTTGTTGTAACTTGAAAGATTCAGCATTTGGAAGAAATATCACAGTGGTGAAACCAAGAAACTGTATGACACAGAATTTATAATGTCTCTCCTTGCTTGCCTGCCTTCCTTCTTTCCTTATCCCCCCACCCCCTTTCTTACTGGTGTTTCAGAGCTCTGAGGCATGTTTTTTTCCAGACAGAATAAACAGAATCAGAACAAAAGATAATGTAACACCAATGCTTTTTCTGTTGTTGTGGGGGTTAAATTTGAAGCTGAGATCATTTGCATGACAAAATGGGACCACTACCCCTGAATGCTGTACAACTAGTCCAAAACTTAAAATTTTTCTGTCAACAAGTTCAGTATCAATTTTTTAAAAAAAAATATTTTACTTATTTATTTACTTATTTTGGTAGAACAGAAAGAAATTGAGAGGGGAATAGGTAGATAGAGAGGGAGAGAGATAGAGAGACACCTGCAGCACTGCTTCACCACTTGCAAAACTTTCATCCTGAAAGTGGGAGCTGGGGACTTGAACCTGGGTCCTTGTGCATTGTAGCAACCAGGTGTACCACTACCTGGCCCTACCAAGTAAGAATTTTCTTTTTTCTTTTTTTAAAATTTATTTATTTCCCCTTTTGTTGCCCCTGTTTTTTATTGTTGTTGTAGTTATTGATGTTGTTGTTGTTGGATAGGACAGAGAGAAATGGAGAGAGGAGGGGAAGACAGAGTGGGGAGAGAAAGATAGACACATGCAGACCTGCTTCACAGCCTGTAAAGCTATTCCCCTGCAGTTGGGGTGACAGGGGATGGAACTGGGATCCCTATGCTGATCCTTGTGCTTCTTGCCACGTGCACTTAATCCTCTGCGCTACCGACCGACTCCCTTGCATTTTCTTTATAACTTGGAAATAAATTATAAGAAGATAGAAAGTTTTGGTCAAGCCATATGGTGAAATCAAAGAGCAACACAAATAAATCAGTACACTTGAGTTATGAAATGGAAGACTTGACATAATTAAGATGTTAATTCTTTCCAAAGTTATATGTAGATTTAATTCAATCACAGTCATATCAACAAGATTCTATCAAGCTAAAACTTTATTCTAAAATTATAAATCTGCTAATAGAGCTCAAGTAGCTAAATCAACTTAAAAGAAGTATTACAATTATTACTCATTTTATATTATATTGTAAGCAGTAGTAATTTAAACAATTGAGTAATGATGAAATGGTAGCACATTATCATTTGAAAATAATAAAACATTCAGTAAATGAACTACATGAGTATGGTTTATTGATTAAAAATTTTTTTATTGTGGGGGTTAGTGCTTTACAGAGCAGTTATTGACACATCAATAAAATGTCAATATGCACCAGACCACCCAAAGTTCTCTTATCCTCCTTCTTCCCCCTATTTATGCAAAGTCCTTTGCTTTGGTGGAATACAGCATGTCTAGCCTACATTTCACTTTGTGTTCTCCCTCCTTGTCCTTATTTGGTAAGTCCTGCTTATAAGTGAGATAATTTTGTATTTGTCTTCTTTTTGGCTTATCTCACGTAACATAATGTCCTCAAATTCTATCTAAGATGATGCAAAGGAGATGGTGTCACCATTTTTAACATCTGAGATAAATATTCCACTGTGTAAGTATACCACACATTTTTTTTATCTACTCATCTGTTGTTGGACATCTGGACTGTTTCCAAGTTATAGTGATTACAAATTGTGCATCTATGAACATCTATGAACATAGGGTTCTTCTGATGGGTGCTTTCATTTCCTTTAAATAAATTACCAGGAAAAAATTGCTATGTTATAAGTTAGGTACATTTCTAGTGTTCTGAGAAGTCTCCGGACTATTTTCTACAAGGACTGGACCAATTTAAACTTCCACTAGCAGTGCAGGAGTATCTTTTATATATATATATTTATTCCCTTTTGTTGTCCTTGTTGTTTTATTGCTGTAGTTATTGTTGTTGTTGGATAGGATAGAAAGAAGTGGAGAGAGGAGGGAGACAGAGAGGGGGAGAGAAAGACACCTGCAGACCTGCTTTACTGCTTGTGAAGCGACTTCCCTGCAGGTGGGGAGCCAGGGCTTGAACCGGGATCCTTATGCCAGTCCTTGTGCTTTACGCCAGTCCTTGTGCTTTGTGCCACCTGCGCTTAACCCACTGCGCTACAGCCCGACTCCAGAAGTGTCTTTTTTCACCCACATCCTCTCCAACATTTTTGCTAGTGTCTTCTCTAATGTAAGGTAATCTCACAGGTGTAAAGGGGTATCTCATTGTCGTCTTTGAGTTTCTCTGGTAATCAGAGACTTTGAGCACCTTCTTATGTGTCTGCTAGCCTAGATCTCTTCCTTTGTGAAGTTTCTGCTCATGCCCTCACTCCATTTTCTAATATGATTGGTTTTGTTTGTTTTGTTTTGTGTGTTGGGATGTGTGTGTTAAGTTTAATGAGCACTTTGTGTATTTTGATTATTAGTCTTTTATTTTATGTATGCTATGTAAATATTTTCTTTCACACTGTGTCTTTCTGTTAGAATGGTGATGCCCCTTTCCTATGCAGAAGTTCTCAGATTGATATAATCCCACTGATTTATTTTTTTGTTTTTGTTTTCTTTTGTGGTTATATTTGAATATTTGAAGACACCTTTGAAGCATGGAGTGTTCTGCCAATGCTTTCTTCGGTGTATTTTATAGCTTGTGGTCTATTTTCCATGTTTTTAGTCTACCTTGAGTTGACTTCTGTGCATGGTGATGATGTCTGGTCTAGTTTCATCCATTTGCATGATTCTATCCAATGTTGCCATTTGTTGATGAGACACTCTTATCTTCATTTAATGTTTTGGGTTCCCTTGTCAAGGATTAATTGTCTATATTGTAGAGACTTATTTCTGCGTTTTCACTTTTATTCCACTGGTCTGTGTGTCTGTGTTTGTTCCAGTAAAAGGCAGTTTTGATGACAGTAGAGCTGTAGTATAAGAATTTGAGGTCAAACTTTTTTTTTTTTTTTTGCTCCAAATAAATTGTTGTAGCATTTTTCCTATTTTCAAGATATTTGTGGGGGCTCTGATTAGGATGATAAATTAAAACTTTCCAAAGGACACTGATTTGAACAAACAAATCACAAACTGGGATGAAATATTTGTAGGACCAGCATATATAATTTAGATTATGTGCTGCTATACTATGTATAACCTAGATTGAGTCCTGACCCTCACCACATTGAAGGAAGCTTCAGTGCTATTAAACTATTATTCACTCTCTATATATCAAAATAGTAATAATAATGTGTTATTATTATTATTGCAACTCACATATCAAATGAATTATTTGTATCCAAAATATGGAAAGGTTTTCCAAAACTTAATTATTAAAAAAGAAAACAGCTTCATTCGAAAGTGTGTAAATATTTTGAAAACTGCCTTTGTCAAACAAAGTGAGTAGGTAGCAAAAGGCCATGTAGGATACTCAATAATATTATTAGACATTAGAGAAAGGCAACTTAAAGCTGAGAAGAATTTGTGACCACACAAATTCTTATTTGTGATTCTAATGCACAGTAGTGAATATGTATCTAAGCTGAGGGTGTGAATATTTTACAAACACCTATCAAGAAGAAATGAGATATTCCAACCCTGTGTCAACAACTGTGATGCAAACAATTATCTCCCCACTAAAAGGATTTGAAGAAAATATACGTAATCATTTTTGAAAAAAATCATTGTAAAATTTTAAAGGTTAAATACACACCACAAGAAAACTCACATGCAGTTAAAGATATTAAAATCTCTAGATGAATCTACAGTGGCATATTTTGCCATCACAAAATTGTACATAATCCACATGTTCTTTTATTAGTGAATGGTTAATACAACTGTGAAACAAATATACAAGTGGATTTGCTACTTAGTAATAAAAGGAAACTATTTTTGATGCTTAAATAACAAACCACAAAAGTTTCCAGAGGCATATTCTAAATAGAAGAGCATAATGATGTTTCTTATTTCACTTATAAGGCACTCTTCACACAAAATTGTAAGTAAAAAAAAAAAAAAAAGATCATTGATAATTAGTTGAAACTTACAGAAGTTTCTGTGTACAACTGAACAGGACTAGGCAGTTCTTTTGTCATTTTCTTTACTGTTTCTTTGGAGTGGTTAAACAAATCTTTGTCTGATTCAAAATTCAAATAAATGCATATCAAAAATTTAATTTTAGTTTATATGAATTTAAAATAAAGAGAAAAACTAAACTTCTGAGTTTTAGAATGAGTATGAAGAGTGAGAGTGCTTATTAAAAAACACCTCGCTCTTTATTAATACAAAGCCACAAAAATAGTATAAACTTTCTAATGATTATAAACAGTAATGTTTAAAATATAATATAAAAAATGAAGACTAGGGCCCCTGGAGATACTCAGTGGGAAGAGCTATCCCAGTACCATCAAGGATCCCCTAGGCACCAAGGAATTCCTGCAACAGAAGAACAGTGCTCTTTGATCAATCTCTCTGAGACCCCTTACACACAAGGGGGGGTAGAGAATGAACTGTGGATATGGAACAGTAGTAGGGAAGCTCTATAATGACATCACGGGGCAGAGAACTTGATGAGTCACTTAGGAGAAAATCTACACTCCTGATGGTCCAGAGGTGTGGCTATATAGTAGGAACCTTTTCAAATCATTCTTGTGATAAAAGGAAAAAAGGTGAGTAATTCCCTTAGAAATCATGATTTGTTTGGAAGCACAGGATTACAGAGTGCTGCTTAGCTCAGCTCAGGTGGAGCAGGATTGGGACTGGGACTTTGGACCCTTGGGCCATGGGAGTATCTTTTCATAACCACTGTGCAATCTATCCCCCACCCTGTTTTATCTTTTGGTCATGAGTGAGTGATTAAACTATAAAAATATAGTTAAAAATCCCTCAAGCTCTCATATCCTTCTGTGAAGATAAATAGCATAAGAAGGTTTAACAGCCACTGAGCTTCACCTCAGGGATTGGGATAACATTGAAACAATTGTTAATTTTCATAATAGTGAACTCTTTTTTTTTAAATATTTATTTTATGTATTTATTCCCTTTTGTTGCCCTTGTTGTTTTATTGTTGTAGTTATTATTGTTGTTGTCGTTGTTGGATAGGACAGAGAGAAATGGAGAGAGGAGGGGAAGACAGAGAGGAGTCGCCTGTGAAGCGACTCCCCTGCAGGTGGGTAGCCGGGGTTCGAACCGGGATCCTTATGCCAGTCCTTGTGCTTTGCACCACCTGCACTCAACCCGCTGCGCTACAGCCTGACTCCCAACAGTGAACTCTTAAGTAACTTACATAGACACAAGTCAATCCAGACAAGTCTGATTAGTGGATTGAAAAGTATTGATAGAGGGACCTCATAACACACTAAGTATACTGGTTAATCCCAGAGCAGCACTGGAGAAATGAACGAGGACAAAAGCAAAGATAAAAACCACAAAAGGTAGAAGCACATAAGAATGAGGACGAAGTCCAAACATTAATTTTGAGGTATTAGTCACAGGAGTGAGGAAAGCTTCTGAAAGTAATATCATAAATGGGGAAAAACAAATGAGCCTGTGAAAGAAAACTCTATCTTGAGGTAATATAAGAGCTTAAAACTGAAATAATTTAGCAAAGAGCACAACTAGCTGAATAAGCTAATATAGTATCTGAACAGGAAACAAAATAGGTGAGCTATAGAAAACAACAGAGAGGAGAGAGAATAGAATAGGTGAGGCTGAAAACAGAATTAACAAGACTGAGGATGAATTAAAGAAAACTAAGAAGTAAGAGATCTCAAAAAGAGATTAAGAAATACCTTTCAGTATTTCAAAACAACAACAGAGGCATATGGGATAACTTTAAAAGAAAGGATCCTGAAGGCTGCAAGAGAAAAACAAAGATTCCCTTATAGAGGAAAATCCATAAGATCAGCAGAAGATTTCTCCACAAAAACACTAAAGGCCAGAAGAGAATGGCAAGATAGCTGTCTAATGCTCAATGAGAAAGGCTTTCACCCAAATCAACTATCACCAAGACTGCCCAGCAAGAAGTTCTAAAAGGTCTCCTATAAAAATCACAATATTACCATAAGCATGCCATATATCTGAACACTCTAAAAGTTTATAATAATGTCATAAAATATGTTAAATCTATAATATTATATAATAATATATAGTATTATATTTTATATAATAATATATAATATTATAGATTTATTATATATAATAACTGTCAATGGCCTAAATTTGCTTATTTTTTTCCAGAATATTCTTTTATTTATTTTTTCTTTTTCATTTAAGAAAGGATTAATTAACAAAACCATAGGGTAGGAGGGGTACAACTCCACACAATTCCCACCACCCAATCTCCATATCCCACCCCCTCCCCTGATAGCTTTCCCATTCTCTATCCCTCTGGGAGCATGGACCCAGGGTCATTGTGGGTTGCAGAAGGTAGAAGGTCTGGCTTCTGTAATTGCTTTCCCGCTGAACATGGACGTTGACTGGTCAGTCCATACTCCCAGTCTGCTTCTCTCTTTCCCTAGTAGGATGGGTCTCTGGGGAAGCTGAGCTCCAGGACACATTGGTGGGGTCTTCAGTCCAGGGAAGCCTGGCCAGCATCCTGATGGCATCTGGAACCTGGTGACTGAAAAGAGAGTTAACATACAAAGCCAAACAAATTGTTGAGCAATCATGGACCCAAAGTTTGGAATAGTGGAGAGGAAGTGTTAGGGGATACTCACTGCAAACTCTAGTGTACTTCTGCTTTCAGGTATATATTTTGCACTAGTTTACAGATATGTATGAACATATGCTCTCTCTCACAGAAACTGGTGTATATCTAGGTTTTGGAACTTTGTTAGGAAGTGAACCACCTGAGATGGAATTAGAGTATACTATGAAAGGAAAGGTCTCACCCAAGTAATGAAGCTGAAGGGTTGTCACTCCACACCTGAAATCTCTGGACACAGTCTGAAGTGAAGCATGTTGAGGTGGCAATCGTTGCGTTGGTTAGGTTGTGATTGGCAGATGCAATATTATTTGATAAGGATTGGGAGAGACATATGGGAAAGTTGGCCCTATCCAAGGGTTCCAGGACTGGGGGAAGTAGGGGCTCTATAGTGGAGATGTGAGGTTCCTGCTGTCTTAGGATTCAAAAAGACAATCGATAGTTAATGTTATCATCACATTAATTGGTAATTGGGTTAACTTTGAAAAGTCCTTTTGTTAGGGTTTGCTGTACAGTACCCAGTATCTTGCATATAGCTGTGCTATTGGTTGCTTCTGATCTACTTGGTCTAGGCTTTTGAGAGACTCTGCATATCAATTACACAGCCTATATATTAAAAAGATTCAGTTTGTGTTTTGAAAAACTTCTAAACATACAATTAATTTTCCCCCTCTCATATTAATTAACTAGTGATTTATATGACTACATTTTACTAGGAGTGTACATAAACACCATTCCCACCACCAAAAGACTGTGACCCATCCTTCCCACCCACTCCCACCCCCCACTGTCCCAGGAAGCTGCACGTCTACCCCTCACCACAGGGTTTTTACTTTGGTGCCCTACTTACAATTTGGTCAGGTCCTGCTTTTAGTTTCCCTTTCATATCTTCTTACTCAACTTCTGTTGATGAGTGGGGTCATTCCATACTCATCTTTATCTTTCTGACTTAGCTCACTTAACATAATTCCTTCTAGCTCTGTCCAAGATGGGTCAGAGAAGGTGGGTTCATTGTTCTTAATAGCTGCATAGTATTCCATTGTGTATATATACCAAAGCTTTCTCAGCCACTCATCTGTTGTTGGGCACCTGGGGTGCTTCCAGGTTTTTAGCTATTATGAATTGTGCTGCTATGAACATAGGAGTACACACCTCTTTTTAGTTGGGTGTTATGGAGTCTTGGAGCATAAGCCCAGGAGAGGAATTATTGGATCATATGGAAGGTCCATGTCTAGCCTTATGAGGGTTTTCCATACTGCTCTCCATAGAGGCTGGACCAATTTACATTCCCACCAGCAATGCAAAAGGGTTCCTCTGCCTCTCCAGCATTTGTTGCTGCTGTCCTTTTTGAGACTGCCATCTCTCCAGATTCAAAGGAGGTCTCGAAACTTTACATCAGGCTCAACCTGACGCTGTTGACTGGCTACGGAAGAAGGGCAAACGCTAGAAGAAGAATGTATGCCATTCTTACAAGAGTGAGGTGGTATCTTAATGTGGTCTTAAAAGGGGCACTTCTGAACCTTTAGTACCAACAAAATATCATGAAGCTATTTTTCCTAATATATTCATATTTAACATAACACAGAAATACAAAGTACTAAGATAAACTTATCTTTTAACAGTATTGTCCTTCAGTGTAGAAGATATTATAAAAGCTCTGTTCATGTTTGAAGTTACCTCTATCTTGAAAAAATATCAAACATTTAAATATTTACCTATTATTTAAATATTTACCATGGCCTCAATTTGCTTATTAAGAGGCACAGAGTAGGACGCTAGATCAGAAAACACAACCCAACCATGTGTTGTCTGTAGGAATCCCACCTAACTCTACAAGACAAACGTGAAAGGATGTGAAACTATCACACAATATAATGGACCACAAAAAAGGACATGAACAACTATAATCCAATATTATATAGAATTTAAAATGAATAAAATTAAAAACAATGGATGGACATTACTTATTGCTTAGAAGATCAGTCAGTCAAGAGATCTTAACAATTATTAAGATCCCTGTACCCAATAAGAGGCCATCTAAATACACCAAACATGTATTGAAAGAGCTACAGTAATATAATAACAGCAAAACATTAGTAGTAGAGGATTACAACACTCAACATCCTCAGTTTGACAGATCTTCTAGTTAGAAAATAAAGAAAATGAGGAGATTAAATGAAGATATAGATGAAGCAGAGTTATCGAACATTTTCAGAGTCTTTCACCCCAAGAAACTGAAATACACAGTCTACTCAAGTCCACAAGGGTCATTCTCAAGGATAGACCATATGTTCGTCTACAGAGACAATGTCAACAAATTCAGGAGCATTGAAATAATCCCAAGGATCTTCTCAGACCACGGTGGAATTAAATTAACATTGAGCAACAAACAAAAAAATCAGTAAAAGTACCAAGATATGTAAACTCAGCAGTATACTAGTAAACAACCACTGGGTCAAAAAGGAAATTAAGGAAGAAATCAAAATGTTTTTATATTTGGATGAAAATGAATACACAAGCTATCAATATATTTGGAACACAACAAAGGCAGTACTGAGAAGGTAGTTTATAAAAAATAGCTCAAATATACTACCTGACTGGGCACCTTATAGATGTAGAAAAAGAACAAAGGAACCCTAAAGCAAAGAGAAGGAACAAAATAACTAAAATTAAGGCAGAAAGAAATAGTATTGAAGTGGTCCAGAAGGTGGTGCAGTGGATAAAGCTGTGGACTCTCAAACATGCGGTCCCAAGTTCAATCCCTGGCAGTACATGTACCAGAGTGATGTCTGGTTCCTTCTCTCTCTCCTCTTATCTTTCTAAAACAGTAAATGGGACTGATTTCTGCATGTCTTCTTCTTCAGTTTAGTGTTTGCATAAAGAAATGCCACTGATTTCTGTACATTGATTTTGTAGCCTGATACCTTGCTATATTGCCTAATAACTTCCAGTAGTTTTCTGCTGGATTCTTTAGGTTTTTCTATCTATACTATCATATCATCTGCAAATTGTGAGAGCTTGACTTCTTCCCTTCCAATCTGTATTCTTTTGATTTCTTTCTCTTGCCTGATTGCTATGGCAAGAACTTCCAATACTATGTTGAAGAGTAACGGTGACAGTGGACAGCCATGTCCAGTCCCTGATCTGAGGGGGAATGCCTTCAGCTTCTGTCCATTGAGTATGATGTTGGCTGTAGGTTTGCTATATATGTATTCTACTATCTTGAGGAATTTCCCATCTATTCCCATTTTTTGTGGAGTTTTGAGCATGAATGGATGTTGGATTTTGTCAAAGGCTTTCTTTGCATCTATTGAGATAATCATGTGGTTTTTGGCTTTGCTTTTATTGATGTGGTGAATGACATTGATTGACTTACGGATGTTGAACCAGCCTTGCATTCCTGGGATGAATCCCACTTGGTCATGATGAACAATCTTTTTGATATGTTGCTGTATCCGGTTGGCCAAGATCTTGTTTAATATTTTGGCATCAATGTTCATCAGAGATATTGGTCTGTAGTTTTCCTGTTTTGTTCTGTCCCTATCAGCTTTTGGTATCAGGGTGATGTTGGAGCTGAGTTCCCTGCAGGGGAGGATCCTGAGTACTCTGCTGCAGGAACAGACTCACAGTGGAGGCCAGAGGCACTCGCCCCTATCGCAGCGTCACTCCCCGGCCCCCCAGTGCTCCTCGCCATCGCCGCCGGCGCGAGCAGCGCCCCCCTGCGCCCCGTTCCAGTCCCCTGCGCCCCAGCGCCGCTCCCCAGGGCCCCCAGCCGGCCAGGCCCCGCAGCCGCCCGCGGAGAGGACGCTGGCCGAGCGCGCCTACGCCAAGCCAGCCAGCCACCACGCGAAGGCCGGCTTCCAGGGCCGCCGCAGCTACTCGGAGCTGGCGGAGGGCGCGGCCTACGCCGGCGCCTCGCCGGCCTGGCTGCAGGCAGAGGCGGCCACGCTCCCCAAGCCACGGGCCTATGGCGAGCTCTACGGGCCCGGCCGGCAGTTCAGTCCGTGGCGCGCCTTCGAGGGCATCCGCCTGCGCTTCGAGAAGCAGCCATCGGAGGAGGAGGAGGAGGAGGAGGAGGAGGAGGAGGAGGGGGAGGGGGAGGGGGAGGGGGAGGGGAGGGGGAGGGGGAGGAGGAGAAGGGGGAGGAGGAGGGGGAGGAGGAGGAGGAGGAGGGGGGAGGAGGAGGGGGGAGGAGGAGGGGGGAGGAGGAGGAGGAGGGGGACGGGGAGGGGGAGGGGGAGGAGGAGGAGGAGGAGGGGAGGAGGGGAGGAGGAGGAGGAGGAGGAGGAGGAGGAGGAGGAGGAGGGGGAGGAGGAGTGGTCCGTGGCCGCCAGTCCGCCCAGCCCCGAGGCGGGCACTATCCGCTGCGCCTCTTTCTGCGCGGGATTCCCCATCCCCGAGGCGCCTGCCTCCTACACCCACACTGAGCACGCGCAGTTCTGGCTGTCCATCAACCTGCTGATGGAGACCGTGGGCTCTGACATCCGCAGTTGCCCCCTCTGCCAGCTAGGTTTCCCTGTTGGGTACCCGGATGACGCTCTCATCAAACATATTGACTCCCATCTGGAGAACTGCAAGATCTAGGGTGCCTCATTCACCCAGTGGTTGACTCTCCACCCTCTCTCACCACCCTCAAACACTCACTCATTGAATGCTGCATGAATCTGGTTGGGGGCTCCTGCCCCTTGAGACCCCCAGATACCTCCACAAGCTACCAAGTCAACGTGTGCCGTCTTCCCTGGCCCAGGCACCACTCAACCCCGACTCTTCCCAGGATGTTGGCCAAGGCTGGTTTGTGCTGGGGAGGTGGGACTCTGGGCTTTGGGAGGGCCATATTCCACCTAGCCTCTCTCTCTCCCTCTGCCTTTATGTTCCCAAACAGGGTTGGATCTAAGGAAATGTTTAGTGCTTGGGCTTGGGGGGAAAGAGAGGGTATCAGAGGACTCCAGGAGTTCCCCTATCCCCTCCTGATGTCTCTCTGTCTCAGGCTGTGCCCTGTTGTGGGACCACCTTCCAGTGGGTCCAGAGCCTGCCCTGCACTAATGCCAATTCCTCCATCCTTGGCCAGCTTGGGGCTCAGGGTAGCCCCTGTGCGTGCCCCCCCCCCCCCAGTTGGGGAAATAAGGCATCTTGCTTCTTGCCATTCCTTATACAGGCCAATTTTGTACTCCTTGTGCCCCCTCAAACAACTCCCCCCTCCTTGGGGAATAGGATGGGTGGGAGAAGAGAGGGAGGACTGAGAGGATCCAGTTTAAAGGGACTATTCTAAGGGCCTCTAATCAGGGGATTATCTAGCTATTTGTCCATGCCAGCCTCCCAGGCCCGTGCCCTCCTCCTGGAGCCTCTGGCATGAGACACAGATTGTTAAGGCAGATACAACCCTCCCCCCATACTCCACTTCAGCCCTGGAGCATGTGTATGCCTCAGCCTCTGTTAGCTGGGTGGGTGTCATCACCCCTGCCTCCCAGGCCAGAACCTGAGAATGAGCCCAGGGTGCTGTGGAGATTAACTTCAAAAGAGCTAACCCCCTTCCCATACCCCAGCAACCCACATTCCCTCTGTGAAATCTACCTCAGAGTCGTACCCTCAGAAGGACAGGTAAGCAGGAAGCCAGGGGGTTCCCAGGGCTGAGGTGGGGAGCTTCCTATGGCAAAAGCCTGCTGCCCCACGATGAATCCAACCCCCTCCACTGCCACCCTCTCTGGGGTCTCAGCCCCAGGTGGGTACCAGTGGGCGATACTGTCAGTGCATGTACCATTCTGATCCAACTCTTCCAGGCCTCCCACCTCTCACACTCCTTCCCTCCTCCTTACAGGGGAAAGGAGTGTGACAGGCAGGGAAGGGGCCAAGGACTCCAGAGACACATGGAATTAATTGTACTTTGAGTGTTCCCCCAGGAAGGGGAAATGGGGCAGGGGGACTGGAGAGGGTCAGTGGGGGGTGGGGGCTGAGTCCTCTGAACGAGTTGAAAGTCCAAATAAAACTTACCTGTTCCATCAAAAAAAAAAGAAAAAAAAAAAGAAAAAATAGAAAAGAAATAGCATTGAAAATAAGAGAACCATAAAAAAGATCAAAGATTTTAAATGTTGGTCCCTTGAAAGAGTAACAAAATTGACAAACTCTTAGCCAGATTCACAAAACAAAAAAGGGAGAAGACTCAAAAAAAAAAAAGAAGGTAAAAAAAAAAAAAGGATTGCTATATGGGATGATCTCACTCTCAGGCAGAAGTTGAAAAACAAGATCAGAAACAAAAACACAAGTAGAACCTGAAATGTAATTGGCATATCGCACCAAAGTAAAAGACTCTGGGGTGGGAGTGTGTGGGTGGGGAGAATACAGGTCCATGAAGGATAATAAATGACATAGTGGGGGTTGTATTGTTAAATGGGAAACTGGGGAATGTTATGCATGTACAAACTATTGTATTTACTGTTGAATGTAAAACATTAATTCTCCAATAAATAAATAAATTAAAAAAATAAAATAAAAAAGGGTTGTTAATGAAAGAGGATATATCACAATAGATACCACAGAAATCCAATGTATCATTTGAAGCTTTTAAGAAAAAATATATACCACCAAGCTAGAGAACCTGGAAGAAATGGACAAGTTCCTTGATACCTAAAAATTTCCAAAATTAAACAAAGAGGAACTACAAAATATTAATAGGCTAATCACAACCAAAGAAATTGAAACAGTTATTAAAAACCTTCCCAAGAATACAAATATTGAATTCTACAAAACCATCATGGAAAAGTTAGTACCTCTATTTCTCAAACTCTTCTAAAAGTGTGAAGACACAGGAGTACTCTCTTCCAGCGTCTATGAAGCCAAATGACCCTGATATCAAAAGTAGACATGGATACAACAACAACAACGAAAAGAAAACCACAGACCAATATCTCTGATGAACATAGATGCTAAAATATTGAATGAAATTCTGACCAAACAGATACAGAAGTATATTAAAAACATTGTTTATTATGACCAAGCATAGTTTATTCCAGGAATGCAAGGTTGGTTTAATACACACACATCAATCAGTATGATCCACCACATCAATAAAAGCAAGAGCAAAAACCACATGATTATATCAATAGATGCAGAAAAAGTCTTTGACAAAATCCAAAACCTGTGCATGATCAAAACACTACACAAAATGGGAATAGATGGAAAATCTCAAGATAGTGGAGTCCATATATAGCAACCCTATAGCCAACATCATACTCAGTGATAGAAAGCTGAAAGCATTCCCCCTCAGATCAGGTATTTGACAGGTCTGCCCACTATCACCATTACTATTCAACATAATGTTGAATGTCCATAGCAATCAAGCAGAAGCAAGGAATTAAAGGGATACAGATTGGAAGAGAAAGTCAAGCCCTCCCTATTTGCAGATGATATGATAGTATATATAGAAAAACCTCAAGAATCCAGCAAGAAGCTCTTGGGAAACTATCAATCAATATAATAAGGTGTCAGGCTACAAAATTAACATGCAAAAGTCAGTGGAATTCCTCTATGGAAACACCAAGGTGGCAGAAGAAGAAATCCAAAAATCAATTTCTTTTACTATAGCAACAAAAACAATAAAATATCTAGGAATAAACCTAACCAAAGAAGTGGAACACATGTATACTGAAAATTATGAGTAACTATTCAAGGAAACAGAAAAAGAATTAATATCATTACAATGAATATACTACCCACAGACATATACAATTTTAATGCAATCCCCATCAAGATCCCAGCCATTCTTTTTTAGGTCAATCAAACAAAAGTTACAAATGTTTGTCTGGATCCAGAAAACATCTAAAATCACCAAAATAATCTTGAGAAGAAAGAACAGAACTAGAGGCATCACAGTCCCAGATCTCAAATTGCACTATAAGGTCATTGTAATTAAAACTGCTTGGTACTGGAACATAAATAGGCACACTGACCAGTGATATAGAGTTGAGTCCCCAGAAGTATGTCTTACACATACGGACATCTAATATTTGGTAAAAGTGCCCGAACTATTAAATGGGGAAAGATGAGTTTCTTGAGTGAATGGTGTTGGAAAAAATGGGTTGATACATGCAGAAGAATGAAACTGAACCACTATATTTGACTAGACACAAAAGTCAATTCCAAATGGATCAAAGACTTGGGTGTTAGACAGAAACTACCAAATACTTAGAGGAAAATACCGGCAAAAACTTTTCATGTATTTATTTATTTATTTTTACAAAATTACATGTCAACAAATGTTTAAATCCACACCATTATCACCACCAGAGTCCTGAATCTTCATTCTCCCTGCTGCAATCCACCACAGTTCCCCTAAGGTTGTAGACATGGGCTAACCATCATCTCTACAACTATCTGTCCACATTTATACATAATTGCTCCCTTTTTCTCCTGATTCAATCCTCTATTCCCTTTCAAGTCTTCCAAACTTCATATGCCCCTCTCCTTTTCCTTCTCTCTCTCTGGGTGCTGATGGAGCTGGAGTGCAGTGCCCTCTTCATCCTATCACTTTTCCCCCACTGGGAGTATGGGTCAACATTGTTTTTGAGTTGTAGAAGGTAGGAGTTCTGGCTTCTGTATTTGTTTCTCTGCTGAGCATAGTTATTGACAGGTTGATCCATACCCTCAGCCTGTTTCTCTCTTTCCCTAGTGGACCAGAGCTCTGGAAGTACAAGGGTCCAGAACACATTGGTGAGGTCATCTGCCTAGAAAAGATAGGATTGAGTCACAGTAGCATCTGTAACTTGTTGTCTGGGAAGTGGCATGACCTAAGTTGAGACAGAACTCTTATTGATTTAACTTTTAAATGTATCTTCCATGACTAAAGTCCAAAGGTAAACAAACTAATAGGTACTCTTCTACACTGTTAGTAGCAGTGCAAATTTGTCTAAGTCTTGTGGAAAGCAGTCTGAAAAAGTATTGATCAAGGTTGTCTTGAGGTGGACCAGAGCTCTGGAGGTGCGAGGATCCAGAACATATTGTTGAGATCATCTGCCTAAAAAAGACAGGATGGAGTCATGGTAGCATTTGTAACTTGGTGTCTGGAAGGTGGCATGATCTAAGTTGAGACAAAATAGTTAATGAACAGGAACTAAAAGTAAGAACAAATCAGATAAGATTAGGGATTTTAGGGTAGAAAAAAGCTAGGAAGTCCATTTTTGGCATGTTCCTGGGAGCACACAACTATGGTAGTTTTGCCTGAGTTTGATAGCTAGGCTGAGGTTGGATAAGAGTACTGTCTTAAGAGAATGGTATCAAAGTAGAGAAAAGGGCTGGAAGTTGGATTATGGCAGAGTAGTTACTGTTCTTGGGGGGAAAAAATTCTGTGGCTGTGGTACAGGAGGTGGCGCAGTGATAAAGCTTTGGACTCTCAAGCATGAGATCCTGAGTTCAATTCCCCAGCAGCACATGTGCCAGTGATGTCTGGTTCTTTCTCTCTCATCCTATCTTTCTCATTAATAAATAAAATCTTTAAAAAATTATGTGGCTAAAATTAACTATTTACCTTCATCCATCTGACCCAGGGCTTATATTTATATTATTTATATTATTTAATTTGGCACCAGAGCCTGTTTAACCTCTAATTCCCTATTGGTCTGAGTTCACAGCCCATGGTTCTACTTGGGAATATAGCAAGCTGCACTCATTTCAGGACCAGTCTTTCTCAAGTGGCAGGGCAGGCTACCCCAGCCTCCCTTCGGAGACTGGAGCTATTTCTCCCGTCATTGCTTTATGGTGAGGACAGGTCCTGGGAGGGCCCACAAGATGTTGTTGCTGATGGAAGTGACCAGTAGTGGTGGAGAGAGGGATCCCTAGGAGATCTAGGTCCATAATATTTGTGTGGGAATCCAAGGATTCCCTAACTAGGGCCCCATATGATGACATGGTATGATATTGACCAAAAGGGCCATTATTATTATTTTTTAAAATTTTATTTATAAAAAGGAAACACTGACAAAAAAACATAGGATAAAAGGGGTACAATTCCACACAATTCCCACCACCAGAATTCCACATCCCATCCCATCCCTGATAGCTTTCATATTCTTTATCTCTCTTGGAGTATGAACCCAGGGTCATTATGGGGTGCAGAAGGTGGAAGGTCTGGCTTCTGTAACTGTTTCCCTGATGAATATGGGCACTTGCAGGTCTATCTATACTCCCATCCTGCCTCTCTCTTTCCCTAGTGGGGCAGACTCTTGGGAAGTGGGACTCCAGGACACATTGGTGGGGTCATCTGCCCAGGGAAGTCCTGTTGACATCATGGGAGCATCTGGTGGCTGAAAAAGAGTTAAAATATAAAGCAGGACAAATTGTTGATTAATCATGAACCTAAAGGCAAGAATATTGCAGATGAAGATTTGGGGTCTCCATTTTGGAAAAAGCTAATAGGTCTATTTTAGATATATCCCAAAGGGCCCATGACCCTACTAGTTTTTGTGTGAGCCTGACATCTAATATGCAGATGTATCCAAATTATTGTCTGGGGAGATGGTGTTATGGTTGGGAAAGGACTAGAGAGCTGGATCAGGGAAGAGTGTAGCTCCCAAGTACGGGAAAAGTATATAAATATTATTAACTTTAAGCCCTATCGATTTGACCTGGGGCCCATTTTCAGTACAGGAACCTATATAACCTCTGCATCCTTATAGGTCTGAACTCACATTTTGTGGTCATGGATAGGATCATTCTAAACTGCACTAATTTCAGGCCCCATCTTTCTCGGGTGATAGGTAGAATATGTTATCCGACCTCCTTTTGGAGATGGAACATTCCCTACAATTGTTGATACACATTGAAGGCAAGGTCCTACAGGGGCCCACAGAGAGGTCCACTATGTTGTTTTTGTTGGAGATGACCAGTAACAGTGGTGAGAGGGGTCTGTTAGTTCAGATTTCTACATATTAACAAAAATGTTTAAGCTATTATCTTTACCAGTAATAGTGAGTGGTTTAACGTATTTGGACCAGGTTTTTAGTTTTTCAAATCACTTTCATAGATTTTCTAAGTGCATACAGAATCTATAACCTATATTTTTTTCTCTTAGATATTGATAGCATAAGTAAATATTTAAATGTTTGATATTTTTTCAAGATAGAGGTAACTTCAAACATGGACAGAGCTCTTTCAATATCTTCTACACTGAAGAAAATACTGTTAAAAGATTAGTTTATCTTAGTACTTTGTATTGCCGCGTTACGTTAAATATGGATATATTGGGAAAAATAGCTTCTTGATATTTTGTTAGTACTAAAGGTTCAGAAGTGCCCCTTTTAAGACCACATTAAGATACCACCTCACTCTTGTAAGGATGGCATACATCAAAAAGGACAGCAGCAACAAATGCTGGAGAGGCTGTGGGGACAGAGGAACCCTTTTGCATTGCTGGTGGGAATGTAAATTGGTCCAGCCACTGTGGAGAGCAGTATGGAAAACTCTCACAAGGCTAGACATGGACCTTCCATATGATCCAATAATTCCTCTCCTGGGCTTATGCCCCAAGTACTCCATAACACCCAACTAAAAAGAGGTGTGTACTCCTATGTTCGTAGCAGCACAATTCATAATAGCTAAAAACCTGGAAGTAATCCAGGTACCCAACAAAAGATGAGTGGCTGAGAAAGCTGTGGTATATATACACAATGGAAAACTATGCAGCTATTAAGAACAATGAACCCACCTTCTCTGACCCATCTTGGACAGAGCTAAAAGGAATTATGTTAAGTGAGCTAAGTCAGAAAGATAAAGATGAGTATGGAATGATCCCACTCATCAACAGAAGCTGAGGAAAAAGATCTGAAAGGGAAACTAAAAGCAGGACCTGACCAAAATGTAAGTAGGGCACCAAAGTAAAAACCCTGTGGTGAGGGGTAGACATGCAGCTTCCTGGGACAGTGGGGGGTGGGAGTGGGTGGGAGGGATGGGTCACTGTCTTTTGGTGGTGGGAATGGTGTTTATGTACACTCCTAGTAAAATGTAGTCATATAAATAACTAGATGATTAATATGAGAGGGGGGAAATTAATGGTATGTCTCGAAGTTTTTAAAACACAGATTGAGTCTTTTTAATATATAGGATGTGTACGGATGTGCAGACTCTCTCAAAAGCCTAGACCAAGTAGATCAGAAGCAACCAATAGCACAGCTATATGCAAGATACTGGGTACTGTACAGCAAACCCTAACAAAAGGACTTTTCAAAGTTAACCCTATTACCAAATAATGTGATGATAACATTAACTATCCATTGTCTTTTTGAATCCTAAGACAGCAGGAACCTCACATCTCCACTAGAGAGCCTCTACTTCCCCCAGTCCTTGAACCTTTGGGTAGGGCCCACTTTCCCGTATGTCTCTCCCAATCCATATCAAATAATATTGCATCTGCCAATCGCAACCTAATCAACACAACAACTGCCACCTCATCATGCTTCAGCTCAGACTGTGTCCAGAGATTTCAGGTGTGGAGTGACAACCCTTCAGCTTCATTACTTGGGTGAGACCTTTCCTTTCATAGTATTCTCTAATTACATCCCAGGTGGTTCACTTCCTAACAAAGTCCCAAAACCTAGATATACACCAGTTTCTGTGAGAAAGAGCATATGTTCATACGTATCCATAAACTAGTGCAAAATATATACCTGAAAGCAGAAGTACACTAGAGTTTGCAGTGAGTATCCCCTAACACTTCCTCTCCACTATTCCAAGCTTTGGGTCCATGATTGCTCAACAATTTGTTTGGCTTCGTATGTTAACTCTCTTTTCAGTCACCAGGTTCCAGATGCCATCAGGATGCTGGCCAGGCTTCCCCGGACTGAAGACCCCACCAATGTGCCCTGGAGCTCCGCTTCCCCAGAGACCCACCCTACCAGGGAAAGAGAGAAGCAGACTGGGAGTATGATTGACCAGTCAACGGCCATGTTCAGCGGGGAAGCAATTACAGAAGCCAGACCTTCCACCTTCTGCAACCCACAATGACCCTGGGTCCATGCTCCCAGAGGGATAGAGAGTGGGAAAGCTATCTGGGGAGGGGGTGGGATATGGAGATTGGGTGGTGGGAATTGTGTGGAGTTGTACCCCTCCTACCCTATGGTTTTGTTAATTTATCCTTTCTTAAATAAAAAAATAAATTAAAAAAAAGAAGTTCCCCTTTTGTTATTGAATGTACTATATACTTTTGGTTCAGATTTGAAATCTTATTACATTTTATATGTGCTTGATAGTATTAGTTTACTTATTATAGTTAAACTAATTGTCAGGCATATTTCTTGTAATTTATATTACTTTAGTTATTTGATCTGCACTCTTAAGTCTATGGGTTATGTATTATTTGCATTTTAACCATGAAGAAACCAATATGCATTGTATCATATTGTGTCAGGTATTTTGCATTAGTGATTCAGCCTTATTTAAACATCTGTGTATTTTTCTCTCTAAATCACACATGCAGATCTTAATATATCACAATAGATGATTCTTTGCTTCTATATTGTGGAAGACTGTGGTCTCAGAGACAGACATATATCAGTATTAGAAAGAAGTATGTACTAGCAAGTATTCCAGAAGCCCAGTAGACATGGTCACTAATAACTGCATTAACAATTTTTAGGAAAATGAACTTACCCAGTTGTGGTAACAATTTAGTCCCACTTTGTAGAGTAGAAATTTTCAGCAAGAAGAGGAAAATATAGCATGAGAGGAAAGTATGTAGACAAATTACCATATTATAAATCCACTAAGATACTGACTACGGAAAGCTGTTTATCATGAACTAATGTACTTGACTAAATTGAAAAAAAATGATGGGGAAACAACTCTGCTACATATTCAGCTTTCATTGTGGTGTTTGTTTGTCTGTCTTTATCTCTCTACCTCTAAAAAGGTTACTGAGAAAAAAAAAGTTATATTGTAAGAAGCATTGATCTAAAAATCACATGGACCTACTTTGTTCCAAACACCTGCATAATTCCTTATGTGGAACTTGAGCCAATTTCCTTAACTCTGTCTATGTAAAGTGGGAAGACAGATTCTATAATACTGAATCTCATGCATGCAAGTCTATTTTTCAGGGGGAAAAGGTACACAAAAAAATTATTCATATTAAATAAAAACTGTAGAGAATCTAAATACCCAACAAAAACTGAGAGGTTGCACAAACTGTGTTGCAGTTATACAATGGGAAATAACACAGTAAGGGAAACAAACTATGGATATACATAATATGAAACCTGAATAGTATAATTCTGTATGAAAACAGCAACCACATGAAGGTCACATTTTTATGTATCTGTTGGTATGGAGCTTTAGAAAAATAAGAAACTACTTTTTTTGTAAACTATAATAGTGATTATTCCCAGTCTATTGTGAAGATATATGGGAAAGAACTGATTATTAAAAAGCAGGAGGAAATTTTCTAGCATGATGAAAATGTCCTAATTTTTTTTCCTTTTCTTACTAGTAATACAACAAGGTTTTAAAATGTAAGATTTAAGACATATACTTTCTTTTTAAAAATGTATTTCCTTTTAAAAGACATAAGCTTTTTCTTTCTTTTTTTATTTTCAAGTCTTGCTCTATACCCATGGGATACCTCACCAATTTCAAATATTTTTTCTTTACTCATTAGTTTTACTTTTGAAGCTATTTTTCTAATTAAAATCATTTAAGTGTGAGACTTAAGAGAGTTTAGTAATATCTGAGGAGCATCATTTTCCTCTTTTAAGGTCAATATCTTATGTGATTGTATTTCAGAAAATATATTTTTATACTAATCACAGTGTACTAATTCAGGAAATGAGGAAGCACTCCATTAAAAAGTATAGAAGGGACAGGGAGATAGCTCACCTGGTAAACTACAGATTTTGCTATAATCCAGGGCCCAAATTCATGGCCCTTCCCATTACCCCATGCAAAGGGAAAGTTTTGCATGTGGTAGAACAGTGTTGTGGTGTTTCTCTTATTCTATTCTCTCTTCACACTTTGCTCTCACCCTCTTCCTGTAATTAGTCTTCCAGGAATGGTGGAATCATATAGGTATGAAGAGCAAAATCTCTGAAGTTCAAAAGAGGCATCTATATAGATTATATAAAAACTGCATAAAATAAACTAAAACATAATTATTTATATAATAATATATACAAAATAAACTACATATATTTGTACATACATAGAGGGAGAGACCCCTAGGGACAAAAGAAGTAGGAAGGAAATTTGTTTTATCTTCAATATTATTTTCTGAGTTTAATCATGGTGTTTGACAAATACATAGGTAAGATGTTTAAGGGAAGGTTTTATTTGACTGTGTGGCTCATGGATATAATCCAATGAATAAAACGTGTTAAGCCAGACACACACCCCTTTCCAGGGTCCTTTATTCTGATGCAATATGCAAAAACCCAGTCCAAGTTCTACTTTGTGTTTCCCTCTCTATTCTTTTCTCTCAACTTCTGTTCATGAGATCATTGCATATTCCTCCTTCTCATTTATGGCTTATCTTATTTAATATTCCTTCAAGCTCTATCCATCCAAGATGAGGTGAGGAAGTTTAAGTTACTATTGTTAATAGCTGAGTAGTATTATATTTTGTATATATACCACAGTTTTCTTAGCCACTCACCTGCTGTTGGATATCTAAGTTTATTCCAGGTTTGGGGCTTGATATTATTAAATAGACTATTAAATAAAGTATTAGGTACATTATGTAAAACTGGATGAATAAAAAATTGATTTTATAATGATATTTACACTTATTTTGTACAAATTGCTATCATTTATTGTTAACTCATAGAAAATGATGTCTTTTCCATTACCTATTAATTTATAAATTAGCACTAGAACTTTAATTTGATAGAGGGTGGGTGGAAATTTCCTGGGGATGTGCATCAAGCTGCAGATATTTATTTTTCATCAAATATATTTCATAATTACTTGTAATTGTGAGGTTTCTTTAGTTTTGTGGTTTCTACCTTCTCAGCTCTCTTTTTAAAATGTTTGTGATATTTATAACAAGTGAAACCATACAATGAACATGTCAGCTTTGAGGTTCAGGAAAAGCAATGAAACATCCTGAAAAGATTGTTAGCTTTGGAATCCAAAAGCTCTAATTATACATTCTGCCAGTTTCTAGATCCTGACACTAAGTAAGTAAATTTCTTTTTTTTTTAAGATTATAAGTTAATAGGAGTGGATATTAACACCATTCTCACTACCCCAAACCCTATAGTGAAGCTGAAAAATCTATCCTCACGCTTTACCCAGAGTTTTTTACTTTGGTGAAGTACTCCAAACTCAATCAAATTCTACTTTGCTTTTCCCCATCTGTTCTTCCTCCTCAACTTTTGTTTATAAGTGGGATAATCCCATACTTGTCTTTCTCTTTCTGATTTACCTCACTTAACATAAATTCCTTCTAGCTCATTCCAAGATGGGTTCATTATTTTTAATAGCTGAGTACTATTCCACTGAGTATATATACCACAACTTTCTCAGCCATTCATCTGTTGTTGGGCACCTGGGTTGCTTCCAGATTTGGGATATTACAAATTATGCTGTTATGAACATTGGTATAAATAAATCTTTTTGGATATGTCCTTAGGATATATCCCTAGGAGAAGAATTATTGAGCATAATGAAGGTCCATTTCTAGCCTTGTGAAAGTTCATCAGACTGCTCTCCACAGGGGTTGGACCAATTTATATTCCCACTAGCAGTGCAGGAGGGTTCCTTATAAATAAATTTCTTAACTTCTTCATGCTTCACTTCCAACTTAACTATTTATTGCCTATAATATTTTATGAATGCTGGCATATTTTCCAGGAAAAGGCACTGGTAAATTTATGGAAAATAAAGGACAAATAAGCATACACATCTATGAAACAACTTCATAAATAATAGTAGTTAATACCTGTTTCCAGTCTGGATTTCAGTTACACTTATTTTTGCCATTATATTACAAATGTTTTTTAATTTAAGTTCTGCATATATATTACAATCTTCCTACCTTGTGTTTTATGTCTGTTCTCTCTGTAAAAGTGTCCATCACAATATACACAAACTTACAAACTTGTAAATATACATATACATGACTTTTTCTTTTCCTAATATGTCATTTTCTAAATGGAAAAAAGTTGTTGTTCACTCCATAAAGAGGCACCCTTTCTAACTTTCCACTATATGTCAGTGTCTATTTTTCTAACCTTTTGGACAATTCATGTATATAAACTTATTCATTTCTCTGGTCACTGTCTGTCTCAACAAGAGAGGTCACATGAGGGCAAGAATTATATGTTCACTTTATTCACCACTGGATATCTAATGTCAGAAAGTGTTGGCAGAGAGGAGAAACAATGCTGTTACCTACTGAATGGTTAGGTGAATACAGGAATGTTCATTCCTAGAGCATTGTGATTTTGTTTAATGGAGGATAAGATGTATTATACAACAAATTTGTAGTAATAGTAATTTTTGTATTATGTTTTATTTGTTTTGATTCTTAAAAATTTAAATGATTTGACTGATGTCAAGACAATCCAAACAGTTGTTATCATATTCTTCAAATGATCCTTAGCAATATCTTTTTTTTTTTTTTTTTTACAAAATCTTTTAAAAAGTGATGAGTGTTCAAACTGGTGAAGGAACTGTTAAATTTTTTAGAACTATGTGACAAAAAGTCTCAAATTCTTTTCATGGTAATTATATTTAAAAAAGTCTAACTCAGTAATTCTAATCTCTAGAAGTTCCCCCACCCCCTCCCCTGGGTACTTTCTTGAATCAACCACCACAAGAAATAATTTATTTGTTAACTTCTGATGATTATAACTTATTGCTAAAACTCATTGTTTTACATCTGTAGGTATGAATGCAAGCAAGAATGAGATGGCAAAGGAAACTTCATTAAAACCTTCTCGGAGATCCCTGCCTTGTCTTGCCCAGAGCTATGCTTACTCAAAGAGCCTGAGCCAATCTACCTCACTCTTTCAGTCAGTTGAGAGTGAATCCCAGGCTCCTATTTCTGAAACCTCAATTTCTGCTGATAAAGCAGAGCCAGGTGGGCAGCTTTTCTTATTTTCCTGTTTTAAAGTCTGTTGTATGTTTTACATTGGGTTGTTCTAGCTCTCCCCCTGCCAAGAAAATTGCATCAGTCCTGCTAGTTTCGTGGGCCCACCTGGCCCTGCCCCTAGGAACCCCGAGAGGGTTCCAGAGTTCCAGAGTTCGAGAGTGCTTGGTGCTGCAGCGGGGGAAATAGGCAACAGAGTTCTGTTTGGTGATTAGTTTGTCTTAGTTTATAAATCATTGTTCCTGAATAAAGAAATACAGCTTCCCTGCCCAGCCATATGTCTCTGGTCGTCTCTGTTACCCGCCCGTGAAGCTAGCCCGGCCAGCTGGAGCCACCGAATTTTAACAACAAAAGTCATTTTTCCTTCTTCAATCACTTTGCTAGCAGTTAAGGTATTCTTTAGGAAGGAGGCTGAGTGGGCCAATAAAATGTGTTTTCATTTCTTCCTTGTCTTGAACGTAGTCAATTTCATTAACAACTTGTAACTTTTTTTTTAACTTGTAACTTATTGCTTTCAGTGGAAGACAGCCCAGTTACTAAAGTCTTGGGCTTACTGTCATTTCTGGTGAAAACTTATAGCCATTGACAAAATGTAGTAAGTCATCAAAAATAACTATTTTTTATGGGAAAAGTCTTAAAATTTATATAGTATAGGCAGTGAAATTTTGATTGTACAAGGATGTGATTTAGCAAGTATTAGTAACTAAATGTTGGACACTGTAACTTTAGATAACACAAGGGCTGATATATAGGGACATGTCAACTAGACAATATTAAAGAACTGTGGAAACTTTGTGACTGAATTTAAATACATTCCTACACACAATTAACCTTATAAGAGTAGGGAGTAAAAATACAAATAGACTCCCTGTCAGTCAGTGGATGGGGTTTGCTTTTATTTTCCCATCAATCTCTAAGAAAAATGGATGAAAATATTCTATTTTTTTTAGAATTGTATCTCTCTCTAGATAATTTTAAAATACCGCGATCCAATTTGTATATTATGAAATAATGTAGAGGGGATAAATGGTGGTGCACTAAGGAGCACACACACACGCTATCATGCTCAACAAAACTGGATTCAAGTCTCTGGACCTTACATGAAGGGGGAGGGTTTCACAAGTGCTGCAGGTGTCTCTTCTTATCTCTTTCTCTCTGTTTCCCCTTTCACTATCAGTTGCTCTCTGATGTAATGTGAGGGGCTGGGTGGTGGCATACCTGGTTGAGGTTACAATGTGCAAAGACCTGCTCCCAGTACCCTGGTCCCCAGTCCCCACCTGCAGTGTTAAAGCTTTACCAGTGGTGAAGCAGTGCTGTAGCACTCTCTCTCTCTCTCTCTCTCTCCACACCCTGCCCTCTCAGTTTCTGGCTATCTCTATCCAATAAATAAAAAAGATAATAAAACATTTAAATAATGTGGATATATCTCTTCATTATTGAGTAAAATTGTAAATTTGTAAATAACCAGCTCAGTACATTAACATAAAGAGTTCTTTATGTTTTGATATTAATCACTAAGGACAAATTTCTTCTCTTTTTTAGGGAAATAATTTACTTATAGGACAGTTGTCACACTGATGCAATATCTCAGCCTTGCACAATAGACATCTGTGCACTGAACCCACCTTCAACTTAAGTCCTTGTACAGAGGGTCAGTTTTCTAACTATTGCTATATTTTTACTTCGCAACAGTATAATGTATCTTATTTCTCTCTCTTTCTTATAGTTAAATCTGAAGAGAATAAGAAAGATTCTGTACTCAAATGTTCTTTTGCAGACCTTAGTGACTTTTGTATGGGTGTAAACTTATCCTTCCTCCCTCACATCTTTTCCAAATCAAAATATTAGTATTCTTCAAACTAAGAACATTTCTTTTTAATATTCTATAATTTTCTTTTAACACTTGATATGTGAGTGAAGTAATTTGAGATAATAAATGCTAATATTTTTATTAAGGTAATCAATTTAAATAAAATGGAAAGATATGCAATGATCAACAATCTATTAACAGAAAAAAATCAACAATTTCTCCTGTTAGTCTTTGGAAATTTTTTCATAAGTAATTACATTATGTTCTAATACCAAGGTATATCAAAATTCAATAATATATTTTGATCTTTTGGTCTGCTGGAAAAAAAACTTAGTTCATTTATAGAACCTTAAAATTTTTAATTTATGTCTGCACTTTTATTCATATCCTATCATACTTCAACAGTATAGCTTGACTTCTCATGCTTTCTATATTCAAATTTTCAAGTGGAAGTAATTTTATTTACTTAAAAATATTATTTATTCCCTTTTGTTGCCCTTGTTGTAGTTATTATTGTTGTTGTTATTGATTTCATCATTGTTGGACAGGACAGAAAGAAATGGAAAGAGGGAGGAAGACAGAGAGCGGGAGAGAAAGACAGACAGCTGCAGACCTGCTTCACCACTTGTGAAGCGACTTCCCTGCAGGTGGGGAGCTGGGGGCTTGAACTGGAATCCTTATGCTGGTCCTTGTGCTTTGCGTCACCTGAGTTTATCTGCTGTGCTACTGCCCGATTCCCTGTAAATTTATTTTAATAAGGTTTTTTTTTATATGTGTGTGTGAGTGTGTGTTCATACCTTCAACTTTTCTTTAAGAAAATAATGAACGTATCCAGGATTAAGAAGCAGCTCACCCAGCAGAGTGCATACCTTACCATGGTCCAGGACCTGAGTTTGAGCCCCTGGTCACCACATGGGAGTAGTTACACAGGGGGAAGATTAATAGCTATGAAGCAGGAGTGTGGTGTCTCTCTCTCTCTCTCTCTCTTTCTCCTACTCTCTTTTGAATTATATCTTAAATTAAAAAAATATGAAGTCTGTTAGGAGCAGTAGAATCATGGAGCCTCAGATCTCCTACACTGTATGCTAGATGGCAAAAAATTAATAAATAACAAAGAATTTCTGGAGTGATAGTATATCTTGCTACTTCTCTGACAACCGTTTTAAAGTTTTTTTTATAATTTTAAAACTATGAAGGTCATTAGTTTCAATATCATTCTAAATGACTGAAAATTGCTTCTGAGAATACTCCTTTCTCTCTGTGTGGCATAGAGCTGTACTGGATAATACTGTTTTCTAATTAAAAATAGACTGTCACCAGAAGACTCAGTCTATTGAATATACAAGATCAAAAATAAATTTTATCCATTCATTTACTGTTGGACACCTAGGTTGCTTCCAAGTTTTGGCTAATACTAATTGTGCTGCTATGAACATAAAATAGATTGGAAGAATCTACAAAGTCTATATAAGGTATATTCTGATAAGCCTGTGACTTTATTAATTTTTGCCTGAGCCTAATGCAGGTGGGCTAAAAGTATTGTCTGGGAAGATGGTGTCACATTTGGGAATAGGATCAGAAAGCTAGATCAGGGCAAAGAACAGCTCCCAAATATGAGGACAAGTGCATACATAACATTGGTGCATGTCTATTCATATTTAGCACAGGAGCCTGTGTAATCTCTGCATCCCTATCTGAGCTTACATTCCATGGTCATAGCTAGAAACATTCTAGGCTGCATTGATTTCAGGATCAATCATCCTCAAGTGGCAGAGTTTGTTGACCCAGCCCCCTTCAGAGAGCACACAAGTTTGCAGTGACTCAGTAAGTGCTGCAAGCAAGTAGAAAGCTCTAAAAATGACACCGTATAGGACTTAATCAAGTATTTTCTACTTAGATCTAAATACTCTCCTCTCCTAATTCCTATTTCACTACCCCCATTCACCTTAAGTCTAATCTTGTCAGATAAGGTAAAAATTTAAAAAGCTGGATAAGGGCAAGAGTCTAGCACACTCTAATGATGGCCCTTTTGGTCACTACTAGGCCACCCCATTATCTGGGGCCCTACTCAGGGAATCCTGGGATTCCCAAAAGATATGTTAGACCTAGACCTCTAACAGTTCCCTCTCTCCACAATCATTGTTCATCTCCATCAGGAATAACATCATAAACCCTTCTGTGATCTTCTATTTTTCCCTCTATGTAGAACAATAATTTATTCTGGGAGTTTGCTATTGCTATTTTCTGATAAGAAAATGAAAATGAGAATGAACTGGAGGAATTTTTTGTTTAAAATAGCTGAACAAGCAGGACCATATACAAGTACCTTTCACTTTTCACCTCCTATATTAGTACTAGTTGATAACCTGGTGACATGAACCTCTAGTGATATGAACCTTCTGCTCAATTACAGACATCTTATTTTGACAGCTTGACATCTGCCTTCACAAAATATTAATATTTCCCCTAAATGCTTAATGTACTTTCCTCATTTCACATTGCTCCCCTAATCATTCTCATGTGTCTCAATTATGTTACTTGCTTGATTTTTTTCTCTGGGCATTGCAACTTCATACTCAGTTTTTTTTTTATTGTTATTGTTTTGTTTTCCTTTGTTTTTAGTATCCCCCAACATCATTCGATTTAGAGAAATTTCATAGCTTTTGAAATGGTTAAAATATACATTAGTAATAATGTTCCATTTTATAGTGAAACTGTTAATGAAGCTCTAGCTGACTCTGATATCACTAAGCATTCCAGGAATCTGTCAGAGAAACATCTGATGGAGCAATATCCTTTTAGATCCATCTGTTTTTTTGTAATGTGGATGCTTTTATTATCTTTCAGAAGTCAAATAAAACAACTATACTGGGAGTTTATCATTAAACAAAGCATGAGGGTTTTTTTCAAAATATATATTCTTTTTATAATTCAGTGAAGTTAATTTCTCTAAATTTCTCTTTAAAGTGCATATTGCAATTCTAAGCATTGATCTGGTTAATGTATGGAAGTCTCTTAAGTACTAAAAGGCTTTGATGGAATTTTTGGAAACAGATCCCTGCATAGGCTTTTCTTGTTCACACTGAACTACTTTGAGCTGCTTCCTGACAGCAAACACTGTGGCAGAATTAACTGTATGTGGTCATTGTGTCACTAAGGATTAATACTTATTATTGCTTGAAATGGGAGCAGGGAGTAGCCATAAAGATTTAGTGTTTTAGGACTGGAAATTTATACTAAGGTTACTTAAACAGATTTTTTAGGACATAATGGACTAAATTTTGTTTTCTCAGTCCCCTAGTAATATACCCATCTTATATCTACTACATGTATGACTATAGCATATTACTAAAATTAACATCTCTGAAACTCTATACTCACAGTTATATGCAGGGATTAATAATCTATACCTTGGAAGGTTATTGAATTACATAAATAGACTTAGTTGATCTCAGTTCCTAGGACATCATAGGGTTTCAACAAATATGTGTTTATTGCCTTGTTCAGTCACTCACTAAGCTTGTTTTTATGTGAAAAACTGCTGGACTTAGAAAAGTATTCTGAGCTAGTTATTTTATTACCGAAATTTAAATATTATTTAGAAAGAAATAACAGTAATTCATTGAACACATACCACAAATTCTTACCTGAGTTATCTAATAATCCTCTGGATTACATGTGATCATAATTTTCCTTTTAAAAATTTTAAATTATTTTTATTTATTTATTGGATAGAGACAACCAGAAATCAAGAAGGAAGAGGGGATAGAGAGGAAGAGAGACAGAGAGACACTTGCAACAGTGCTTCACCACTCGTGAAGCTTTCCCCCTGCAGCTGGGGACAGGGACTCTAACCTGGGTCCGTGTGCATTATAACATGTGCGCTCAACCAGGTGTGTTACCAACCGGCCCCCATAATTTTCTTTATAGATGAGTATCATGATGGCTAATCTTGTTTCTTTCTTCTTTCTTTCTTTCTTTCTTTCTTTCTTTCTTTCTTTCTTTCTTTTTCTTTCTTTCTTTCTTTCTTTCTTTTTAACAACTGTTGAAATGCAGATTATTATCATTTCAAGGTTTAAACTACATAAAGTAATGTTTATCAATTCTAAAATGTAAGTATTGTCACTTTGGCATGGAAATAAGGTACATGTTACTTTTACAATTTTCTCCTCTTATTCTACATCTCTAAAATGCAGTTTGTTTATCTCAAAATGAAATACTATTCAGGAACTAGGACTGGCAAGATAGTTCACATGAATAGTGCACCTGCTTTATTATGTGCAGGACTCAGGTTGGCGCCCAGCCCTCATAGCACTGGATTAAGCATAGGTTCCCCCCCCCCCCTTATCTGAAAAAGTCAGCTTGGAGTAGTGAAGCCCTGCAAATGACAACATGAAACAAGAAATGATATATTCCCAAACTATTAATTATTTACCATTCCTTTCTGTGACTAACCCATAGAGATTCAGTGCATTATCATTTCAATATGTAAGCAATAGAAGCAACTTGTTAATTTTACATTCCTTTTTCCCCAGTAAGACTTTGAAATGCAATTTTTCATTTGATATGAAAATAGATACATTAACTATTAATTTGACTCACGTTTGAGTGAAAGGAATACAAATTAACTTTTTATATCACTTGTATATTGAAAAGTGCCTTATCTTTTTCTTAATCACCAGCATAGCAACAGAGCCTTTTATTTATTTTTTTAATTTCTTTATTGGGGGATTAATATTTTATACTCAACAGTAAATATAGTAGTTTGTACATGCATAGTACAAACTACTATATTCTCAGTTTTCCACATAACAATACAACCCCCGCAGGGCCCACTGTCATCCTTTTCCAGGACCTGTACTCTCACCACCACCACCCACCCAGAGTCTTTTACTTTGGTGCAATACACCAACTCCAGTTCAGGTTCTAATTGTGTTTTCTCTTCTAATCTTATTTTTCAACTTCTGTGTGAGAGTGAGATCATCCCCTATTCATCCTTCTGTTTCTGACTTATTTCACTTAATTTGATTTCTTCAAGCATCCAAGATGGGCTGAAAATAGTGAAATCACTATTTTTAATAGCAGAGTAGTATTCCATTGTGTATATATACCACAACTTGCTCAGCCACTTATCACAACAGAGCCTTTTTAAAGTAAAAAGTATTAGTGGTATTCATAGAACATTGTCTCTGTGGATGTGAGCAGTGAAAGAGTAGTATTACATGGTAAAATAACCTAGAGTTGACTGACTAAAGAAAGCTAATGAGGGAATTGGAGGGTGGTGCACCTGGCTGAGCACAATGTTACAATATGCAAGGACCTGCGTTCAAGCCCCTGGTACCCACCTGCAGAGAGAAAGCTTTGCGAATGTTGAAGTAGTGTAGCAGATGTCTGTCTCTCTCCCTCTTTATCTCTCCCTACCTGATCGATTTCTGGCTGCCTCTATCCAATAAATAAAAAGATAATACAAAAAATTTAATGAAATAAAATAAAGAAAGCTAATGAGGAACCAGGAAATAACTCACCTGGCATTTGCAAAGGTATGGGTCTAAAACTCACACTACATGGGAGCAACATTGCACAGGGAAACTCTATGGATTATGTAATTGTTTTCCTTCTTCCATTTTTGTATTATCATCTCTGAGTCTTTAGTTATATATTTCTTCAGATATCTCACAAAGCCAGGCCATCACTCCACTCTAGATTAGCTACACACACACACACACACACACACACACATACACACACACACACACACACACACACACTTCTGTAAATTTCAGAACGATATAGCGATGCATCTGAAATGTTAATGTATAATAATCTTATTCATTTTTGGTCCACACCTAGTGGAGGAGAAATGATAAGGGGGAGATGATCAGAAGTCTCTGAACTCCAACTCCATTATGACCTGAGGAGAGAAGAGGAAAAAATGAAGGATGTTCAGAAGTACTAATAGGTGTGACTTGGAAAGGAAAATAAGACAGAACCATGACAAAAAGTGGACAAGTATATGCAGATAGCTGTATAAATATTAGTTAATATTTATTTGCAACTTTGGTAGAACTTCTGTAGGTTCCAGTGGAGACAATGGGCATACAGAACTCTGGTGACTGGAATGGTGCGGAATTATACTTTTGTTATCTCATAATTTTGAAAATTTATACTAAGCCACTTATAAAATCAAAATTAAAATAAACTTATTAGCCAATTTCAGAACCGCTTTTTTCTTGTTATTATGTTAAAAGGTGACAATAATAAAGAAATGAAGTTACTTGATTCTTCTTATGCTTCAGTAAATTCTAGAAATCTAAAATGAAATATAGAGGGGTTATTAAGATCAGTGTAATACTTTCTGGTTCTGAGAGCTATTCATCTATGAAGCTGCTACACCTTGGCCAATTCTGCCAATTATTTTTCCTCTAGGAATTCTCTTAAACAATGTGTATTGTTCTATATACATGCATCTTAGATAATATACATATTTTATGTTATATATTTCATGCTCCTTACTTTTTTCCCAGTTTCTTCCCCTCCAGGTCTTTGTACCACTGCTTCTGGTAGACTAACTTTATTTCTTCCTTTCTTTTTATTTATTTCTTTTTCTGATAATTTTTATTTATAAATAAGAAACACTGGCAAAAACCATAGGTTAAGAGGGGTACAACTCTACACAATTCCCACCACCAGAACTCTATATCCCATTCCCTCTCCTGATAGCTTCCCTATCCTTTATCCCTCTAGGAGCATGGACCAAAGGACATTATGGAAGGTCTGGCTTCTGTAATTGCTTTCTCACTGAACATGGGTGTTGACAGGTCAATTCATACTCCCAGCCTGTTTCTCTTTTTCCCTGGTGGGGAATCTGGGCTCCAGGACACATTGGTGGTGTTGTCTGCACAGGGAAGTCCAGTTGGCACCACGGTAGCATAATGAACTAATGTAATATCTTCCTTATTGATCTCCCTACCTCTAGTCTTCTCTCTTTTATAGTGTTTTTCCACATGCAGTGATAGGAAGCTTCAATAAAATTAAAATCTAATCTTTTTTCTATTCAGTCTTCAGAGAGTCCTATTACATTTAAAGTGTAAACACCTCTGTGTTTTCCAGTACTCTTGCTGCATACATGGACCTAAACTCTATAGGCTATAGCCTAAACTTTTTACTTGTAGCATTGCACTCAATCCAACCTCCATGTTTTCCTTATTTACAGTAATATTGTTATTTTTTTATTATTTACTTAATAATGATTGACGTGACTGTAGGAAAGAGGGGTACTATTCCACACAATTCCCACCATCAGAGGTTTGTAACCCATCCCATCGATTGGAAGCTTTCTTATTCTTTACCCTTCTGGGAGTATGGACACAGGATCATTATGGTGTGCAGAAGTAGGAGGTCTGGCTTCTGTAATTGCTTCCCCACTGGACATGGGACTTAGCAAGTCAATCCATACTCCTAGCCTGATTCTATTTTTCCCTACTGGGGCAGGGTTCTGGTGAGGTGGTGTTCCAGGACACATTGATGAGGTGGTATGCCCAGGGAATTCTGGTTGGCATCATGATAGTATATGCAACTTGGTGACTGAAAAGTATTGATATATAAAGCAGAACAAATTTCTAAATCAGAAACCTAAAGGTAAGAATATGACAGATGAGTTCTGAGGTCTCCATTTTGGAAAAAGCTAGTAAGTCTATTTTAGGTATATTCCCAGGAGCTCGTTAATTAGTAAAGGGACTTTACTAATTTTTGCCTGAGCCTAACAGATAAAAGCGGGTGGGCTAAAGGTATTTTCTAGGGAGATGGTGTCAGAGTTGGAAATAGGACTAAAAAGCTGGATCTGGGCAGACAGTAGCTCCTAAATACTGGAAAAGCATATAAATATGGTTAACTATAAGCCCCATTAATTTGATCTGTGGCTCATATTCAGCACAGGAGCCTGTGTTACCTCTGCATAGCTGTAGGTCTGAGCTTGCTAGGAATATTCTAGGCTGCACTCACTGCAGGAGCCAGCTTCTTCGAGTGGCCAGAGTATGTTGACCCAACTTCCCTTCAGAGAATGGGGCAGTTCCCTACCGTTGTTGTTCCACAATGAGGGCAAAGTCTTGTAGAGGCCCCCAAAAGGGTCTTCTTTGTTATTTCTGATGGAGATAATCAGTGACAGTGAAGAGAGGGATCTGTAAGAGGTCTAGGCTCATCATGTCTATGTGCAAATCCAAGAATTTGCTGATTAGGACTGTAGATGATGGGATGGCCTGGTAGTGACCAAAAGAGTTATCATTTAAGTATGACTATCTCTTGTCCTGATCCAGCATTTTTAGTCCTTACTGTGTCTGACAAGGTTAGCCGAGGAGTGATTGAGGGAAGTGAAATAGGAAGTAGGTGTGGCGGGTAACTAGTTCTAAGTAGAAACTATTAGATTAAGTACCTTATGTTGTCTTTTTTTTTTTTTTAAATAAAAAGGAAACACTGACAAAACCACAGGCTAAGAGGGGTATAACTCCACACAATTCCCACCACCAGAACTCCGTATCCCATCTCCTCCCCTGATAGCTTTCCTATTCTTTAACCCTCTGGGAGTATGGACCCAAGGTCATTGTGGGATGTAGAAGGTTGAACGTCTGGCTTCTATAATTGCTTCTCCACTGAACATGGACTTTGACAGGTCGATCCATACTCCCATCCTGTCTCTCTCTCTCCGTAGTGGGGCAGGGTTCTGGGGAATAGAAGCTCCAGGACACATTGGTGGGGTTGTCTGCTCAGGGAAGTCTGGTTGGCATCATGCTAGCATCTGGAACCTGGTGGTTGAAAAGAGTTAACACATAAAGCCAAACAAGTTGTGATTAATCATGAACCTAAAGGCTGGAGTAGTGCAGATGAAGAGTTGGGGGGTCCTCCATTTTGTAGATAGCTAGTAGTCCTATTTTACTTATATTCCAAAGGGCCTGTGGCTATATGTGTATTTATTCCTGAGCCTGAAATCTGATATGCAGGTGGATCCTAGTTTTTGTCTGGGGAGATGATGTCATGTGAGGAAAAATGACCAGAAAGCTGGATCTGGGAAGAGAGTAGCTCCCAAATATGAGAAAGGTTTATAAATATTATTGACTGTAAATGCCATCGATTTGATCTGATATGGGGCCCACATTCAGCTTAGGAGCCTGTGTGACCTCTGCATCCCTCTAGATCTGAGTTCATTTTCTGTGGTCATCAGTAGGAATGTTCCAAGCTGCCCCAGTATCGACCCATCTTCCTCAAGTGTAGCACAGAGTATGTTGTCCAGCCTCCCTTCAGAGGACGGAACATTCTCTACCGTTGTTGATCCAAGTTGAGGGCAAGGTCATATGGGGGTCCACAAAGGGGTCTATTTTGTTGTTCCTGATATATATGACTGGTAACAGTGGAGAGAGGAATTTATTTGAGGTCTAGACCCATCATGTCAGTTTGGGAATCTCAGGACTTGCCAACTAGGGCCTCAGATGATGATGGGGTGGCCTAATAGTGACTAAAGAGCCATCATTAAAGTATATCAGTATCTTGCCCTTATTCAGCTTTTGCAGTCTTTGCTTTGATAAGAATATCCTGGGAGTGAGGGAAGTATAATAGGAAATAGGTGAGGAGGGTATCTAAGTCTAAGTAGACATTATTTCATTATGAACTTCATACTGACTCACTGTAAATTATTGTGTACTTTTGCTTTCAGGTATATAATTTGCCTTAATTTATGGATACATGTGAACATATACCCTATCTCATGGAACCTGGTTATATCTAGGTTTTGGGACTTTGTTGGGAAGTGAACCACCTAGAATGGAATTAGAGAATCCTATGAAAGGAAAGGTCTCACCTGAGTAATGAGTCTGAAGGGTTGACATTCTGTGCCTGACATCTCTGGACACAGTCTGAAGTGAAGTATACCAAGGTGGTACTCATTGCATTGATTAGGTTGGGATCAGCAGATGCTATAGAATTTGGTATGAATTGAGAGAAGGATGAAGGAAAATGAGCCCCACTCTAGAGGTTTTAGGACTGGGGAAATATAGGCCCTATAAAGGAAGCGGGAGGTTCCTGCTGTCTTAGGGCTTAAGAAGGCAATAGATAGTTATTGCTATAATCACATTATTTGGCAATTGGGTTAACTTTCAAAAATCCCTTTGTTAGGCTTTGTTATATCATATACAACATCATCATAATTTATGTCTTTTTATATTATTTGTATATGGCTGTGTCACCAGCTGCTTTGTTAGGAAATGTGTCACTCTATTAGCTAGGAAAGGTCTCACTAGAATAATGGTGCTGAAAGGTTGACATTCCACACCTGGAGTCTCTGGATACAATCTGAAGTGAAACATATCAAGGTGGTACTGGTTACATTGATTTGGTTGAGATCATCAGATGCAGTATCAAATGGTAAGGATCAAGTGAATCTTGCAGGAAAAGGAGCCATACCCCAGAGGTTCCAGAACTGGGAAAAAAAAATGGGTCCTACAGAAATGTGGAATGTTCCTGCTGTCTTAGTGTTTAAGAAGGCAATAGATAGTTATTATCATAATTAAGTTATTTGGGAATTTAGGGTATGCTGTATATCATACAGTACCTCACCATAATGTATGCTATTTAATACTTTTTAAATACTACTTAATACTTGTTTACATATAACTGACACGATCAATTGCTTCTGGTCTCCCTAGTCTAAAAGAATAGGTGATTTACTATTGCAAAGAAAAAAAATCATTATTAGAAATGTAGTAATGATTTAAGATCACTGTTAAAATTCAATCTGGTTTCCAAATTTTGCCCTCTTATATTGATGAAATAGTGATTATAAGACTATAAGATAATAGGTGTGTATATTAATGCCCTTCCCACCACTGAAAGTCTGCGTCCCTATCCCCACCCATCTTTAGTGAAACTGAAAATCTGCCTTCATCCTCCACTTAGAGTTTGTTACTTTAGTGCAATACTCCAAACTCTGTCAATTTCTGCTTTGTATTACCCTTTATGTTCTTCTTTCTCAATGTCTACTTATGAGTGAGATCATTCCATATTCATTTTGCTCTTTCTGACTTATCTCACTTAACATAATTCTTCTAGCTCCATTCAAGATGAGTCAGAGAACATGGGTTCATTATTTTTAATAGCAGTGTAATATTCTATTTTATATATATACCACAACTTTCTCAGACATTCATCTTTTTTTTTTTTTTGGACTGTTCTTTGGGTAACACTTTATTTTATTTTATTATGGGATTAATAGTCACTCATCTGTTATTGGGCACTTGGGTTGCTTCCAGATTTTAGCTATTTTAAATTGTGCATAGGTACATAGGCACACATAGGTATGCCTATTTTAAATTGTGCATAGGTATGCTATTTTAAATTGTGCATAGGTACATAGGCATACACACATCTTTTTGGATGGATGTGCTTGACTTAGAGTATATCCTTAGGAGAAGAATTATTGGGTCATTGGAAGGTCCATTTCTAGCCTTGTGAGTGTTCTCCAGACTGTTCTCCACAGGGAAGGAGGGGTTGCACCCTCCTTCCTCAATTTAATCATTTTGGCCCCCTTGTCAAAAATGAAATATCCACAGGTGTGGGGGTTTATTTCTGGGTTTTTAATTCTGTTCCACTGGTTTTTGTACCTGTCCTTGTTTCATTACAGTTGATTATGATGGCCTTATAATAGTTTGAGATGTGGAAGTGTGATGTCCCCTTTTCTGTTTCTTTTACTCAAGATTGTTTTGGCAATTCTAAGTGTCTTCTGGCATCAGGTAAATAGTTGTAATTTTTATCTATTTTCTTAAAGAAAATTGGTGGGACCTTGCTGGGTATCACATTAAATTTGTATATGACTCTGGGTAGAATATTCATTTTGATAATATTAATTTTTCAAATCCATGAGCACGGGATATCATTCCATTTGTTTTTATCATTTTCTGTTTCCTTGTATAACAACTCAAAGTTTTCAATATACAAGTCTTTCACTTCTTTGGTTAGATTTATTCCTATATATTTTAGTGATTTTACTGCTGTAGTAAATGGGAGTGATATCTGGATATTTTGTCTTCTGACTTAGTGTTTGTGTAAAGGAATACCACTGATTTTTGTGCATTAATTTTGTAGCCTGACATCTTGCTATATTGCCAAATAATTTCCAGAAGCTTTCTGATGGATTCTTTAGGGTTTTCTATGTACTATCATGTCATCTGCAAATAGTTAGAATTTGTTTTGTTCCCTTCTTATCTGTATTCCTTTGACTCCCTTCTCTTGCCTAATTCCTGTTGTAAGAACTTCCAATACTATGTTAAAACTTAATGGCGATAATGGAGAGCCTTGCCTTGTCCCCGATCTGAGGGGGAATGCTTTCTGCTTCTCCCCATTGAGTATGATGCTGGCTGTAGGCCTTCTGTCTATGAACTATACTATCTTAGGGAATTCTCCATCTATTCTCATTTTTGTAGTGTTTTTATCATGAAAAGGCTTTGGGTTTTTCCAAAGGCTTTCTCTGCATCTATTGAGATAATTCTGTGTTTTTTGTCTTTGCTTTTATTAATGTAGTGGATCACATTTACTGATTTACATATATTGAACCAGCCTTGCATTCCTAGGATGAATCCCCCTTGGTTCTGATGAATAAACTTTTTTAATATACTGCCATATTTAGTTGACTAGGATTTTTCCCAAGATTTTATTATCTATCTTCATGAGAAATATTGGTCTATAGTTTTCCTTTTTTCGTGTTTCCATATGTGCTTTTGGTTTCAACTTAAGTGGAAGGGAGGATTCCTGTGCCTTTGATCTTTTGGAAGAGCTTTAAAAGTAGAGGTATTAACTGTTTCCTGAAGGTTTTATAGAATTTATTTGTAAAACCTGGACTTTTATTGTTGGGAAGACTCTTGATAACTTTCTTGATTTAATTGCATTTTGTTATTAGTCCATTTAGGTTTTGTAGTTATTCTTCATTCAGCTTTGGAAGGATATGTTTCCAGTAATTCTTTCCTATCTTCAAAGTCCACTAGCTTGATGGCATATAGTTGTTTATAGAAGCTTTCCATGTTTTTTTTTTAATTTCTTTAGTGTCTGTTGTGATATCTCCTGTATAATTTACAATTATATTTTTTTGAATCTTCTCACCCCCCCCTTTTTTAGTGAGTCTGGCAAAAAGTTTGCCATTAAGTAATGTCCTTCCATGTCTTTTTTATTTTATTTATTTTAATGTCTATCATGTTAGATATGAGCATAGCTGTTCCTGCTCATTTTTTTTGTGGTCCATTAGCTTATATGGTAGTTTTACATCATTTAACTTTGAGTCTGTGTCTTCTTGAGTTAAGTGGGACTCCTGCAGACAACATATGGTTGGGTTTTGTTTTCTGATCCATCTTCCTCCTCTGCACCTTTAATAGATGAATTCAGGCCATCGACATTTACTGATATCATAGATTGAAGATATTTTAATGCCATTATTGTAGACATTTAGAGTGTTCTGATGTTTGGTATGTTTATGAGGATCTGATTGTTTATAGGAGACAGAGACCTTTCAGAAATTTTTGCATGGGAGGCTTGGTAATATATGATTCCTTCAACTGTTGCTTGTCTAGGAAGGTTTTTATGCTGCCATCTAGTCTGAATGACAGTTTAGCAGGATATATTATTTTTTGGTTGAAAGCCTTTGGTTGAAAGCTCATTGAATACTCAATAGATATCTTTCCATTCTCTTCTGGCCTTTTGTGTTTCGGTTGAGAAATCTGCTGCTAGTCTTATGGATTTTCCTCTGTAAGTGATTCTTGGTTTTTCTCTTCTAGCCTTTAGGATACTTTCTTTATCTTTATTCCTTTTCATTCTAAATATGATGTGTCTTGGTGTCTTCAAGTCTGGTTTAATTCTATTTGGGACCCTATGGACTTCTTGAACCTTTATGTCTTTTATGTTGTCCAGACTAGAGAAGTACTCATCTAATATGTCTTACAGAACGCTTTTTTCCACTCCCTCTCCATCTTCCTCTGGTAAGCCAATAATGCACACAATACTTCTTTTGAAGTCATTTCACATGTCTCTGTTGTTGTTCAGTATCTCTTAATCTCTTCTTTGAGATCTCCTACTTTTAGTTTTCTCTCATTTATCCTCCATGTTGCTAATTCTGTTTTCTACCTCATTTATTCTATTCTCTCTCCCCTCTGTTGTTTTTTATTTGTAAATTATTATTTATTTGTTTATTTCTTTTTGTTGCCTTTGTTGTTTTATTGTTGTTATAGTCATTATTATTGTCATTGTTGTTGGATAGGACAGAAAGAAATGGAGAGAGGAGGGGAAGACAGAGAAGAGGAGAGAAAGATAGATACCTGCAGATCTGCTTCACTGCCTGTGAGTCAAATCCCCTGCAGGTAGGGAGCCAGGGGCTAGAACCGGAATCATTATGGCAGTCCTTGCACTTTGCACCACATGCACTTAACATGCTGCACTACCACCCATCTCCCCCCTCTGTTGTTTTCTATAGTTCAACTATTTTGTTACCTTGTTCTGATACTGTATTAGCTTGTTCATCTAGTTGTGCTCTTAGCTCAACTATTTAATATTTCAGCTCTCTAATTACCTTGATATAATTAGAGTTTTCTTTCGGAGTCTCATTTGCTGTTTCCCCATTTCTGATGCTATTACTTTCAAACAGTTTCCTCACATCTGTGACTAATGCTTCAGTTACTGTTTGGATGTTTATCTCATTCTTCGGTGCTTTGGGGGCTTATAGGTGGGCTTTTGTCTTACCTAATTTCTCCAATGTTTCTTCTTGGTTTAACCATTGTATATGGTGTGTTATTTGGTCCCTCTCTCAGTATTTTTCAATCCACTAAAGACATTAGCCCCAGTTGACTTGTTTCTAAGTAAGGTACTTAGAGTTCACAGTTTGGAAATTAACAGTTGTTTCAATGTTGTCTTAATCGTTGAGTTGAAGCATGGAGGTTGTTAAGCACTCCGGTGTTCTTTATCTTCCCTGTAGTCTATGGGAGCCAGTGGGATTTTTAATTTTAAGTAAATTAACTTTAAGTAGATTTGTTAGCTTAATTGCTTCCAGGTTTTAGCTATTAAGAATTGTGCTTCTATGAACATAGGTAAACACATATCTTTTTGGTTGGGTGTTATGGGGTCTTTGGGGCATATCCTTAGAAGAGGAATTGCTGGATCATGTGGAGGTCCATGTCTAGCCTTGTGAGAGTTCTAAAGACTCCTCTCCACAGGGGTTGGACCAATTTATATTCCCACCAGCAGCACAGAAGGGTTCCTTTGTCCGAAAAGCCTCTTTATCATTAACAAATGCTGCTGTCTTTTTGATGTATGCCATTCTCACAGGAGTCGGATGGTATCTCAGTGTTGTCTTTATTTGCATTTCTTTGACAATCAGTGACCTGGAACAATTTTTCATGTGTTTGTTAGCCTTTTGGATCTCTTCTGTAGTGAATGTTCTGTTCATATCCATGCCCATTTATGGATGGGATCATTTGCTTTTTTGTTGATAAGTTCGGTGAGCTCTTTGTATATTTTGGTTATTAGTCTGTTGTCTAATGAATGGCATGTAAAGATCTTCTCCCATTCTGTGAGGGGTCTCTTTGTTTGTGTGATAATTTCTTTGGCTGTACAGAAGCTTTTCAATTTTATATAGTCCCATTGGTTTGTTTCTGCTTTAGTCTTCCTTACAATTGGTTTTGTATCATCAAAGATGTCCTTGAGGTTTAGGTGGGAAAGTATTACACCAGTGTTTTCCTCTAAGTATTTGATAATTTCTGATCTAACATCCATGTTCTTGATCCATTTGGAGTTGACTTTTTTTTTTCTGGTGAGGTAAAGTGGTTCACTGTCATTCTTCTGCATGTCTCAACCAGTTTTCCCAGCATAGTTCCATAGGTATGGGAGTTTAGTTCTGTGCTACCAATTCTTTCCCTTGGACTGTATGCCTATTTTTGTACTAATATCAGGCTGTTTTGATAATGATGGCCTTATAATATTATTTGAGAACTGGGAGTGTGATGCCTTAATTTATGTTTCTTTTCCTAAAGATTGTTTTGGCAATTCTAGGTCTTTTCTGGTTCCAGATAAATAACTGTAGCTTTTGTTCTATTCTCTTAAAGAAGGTTGGTGGAACTTTGAGGGGTATCTTGTAAATTTGTATATGGCTCTGGAGAGAATATTCATTTTAGTGATATTAATTCTTCCAGTCTATGAACATGGGATGTGTTTCCATTTCTTGGTATCAGTTTCTATTTCCTTGAATAGTAACACATAATTTTCAGTATTCAAGTCTTTCACCTCTTTGGTCAAGTTTATTTCTAGGCATTTTAATAATTTTGCTGCAACAGTGAATGCAAGTGATTTCTGGATGTCCTCTACTTTACAGTTAGTGTTTGCATAAAGGAATGCCATTGATTTTTGCACATTGACTCTGTAGCCTGACATCTCACTATATTGCCTTCTTCTTCTAGCATTTGCCCTTCTTCCGTAGCCAGTCAACAGCGTCAGGTTGAGCCTGATGTAAATTTTAGAGACCTCCTTTGAATCTGGAGAGGAGGCAGTCGTTGACTATGTGGGTCATAGTCTGTCTGCAGCTGCAGGGGCAGTTCGGGTCGTTTCTGGCTCCCCAGCGATGGAACATAGCGGCACACCGGCCATGGCCTGTTTGATAGCGATTGAGGAGGGCCCAATCATAATGTGATAGGTCAAAGCCGGGTTGACGCTTGCAGGGGTCTGTGATGAGGTTTGTTCTTTACCTCAGCTGACTGTCAACTCTGTTTCCAAGAGTCTGGAACAGAGAAGTTCAGTGTAGGCGTACGGGACCAGATTGGGTGACAAGATGTCAATCGTTGGACAGGCTGGGTGAAGATATCGGCGTATATTGGCTATATTGCCTAATAACTTCCAATAGTTTTCTGCTGGATTCTTTAGGTTTTTCTATGTATACTATAATACCATTTACAAATAGTGAAAGCTTGACTTATTCCCTTCCTATCTGTAATCTTTTGATTACTTTCTCTTTTATGATTGATTGGCAAAAACTTTCAATAATATCTTGGATAGTAATAGTGATAATGGATAGCCCTGTCTAGTACCTTATCTGAGGGGAATGCTTTCAGCTTCTGTCCATTGACTATGATGTTGACTGTAGGTTTCCTATACATAAATTCCACTGTCTTGAGAAATTTACCATCTATTCCCATTTTTGCTAGTCTTTTGAGCATGAACTGCTGTTGGATTAGGTCAAAGGCTTTGAGATAATCATGTGGTTTTAGGTTTTGCTTTTATTGATGTGGTAAATTACATTGATTGAGTTACATATATTGAATAAGCCTTGCATTCCTGGAATAAATCCCACTTGGTCGTGATGAACAATCTTTTTGATATACTGCTGTATCCAGTTGACCATGATCTTGTTTAATATTTTGGCATTTAAGTTCATCAGAGATATTGGTCTGAACTTTCATTTTTTTGTGTGTCCGTATCTGCTTTTGTTATCAGGATAATGTTGGTTTTATTGGAAGTGGAAAGGAGTGTTTCTATTTCTGCAATCTTGAAGAAGAGCTTTAGAAGTATGGGTATTAACTGTTTCCTGAAGGTTTTGTAGAATTCTTTTGTAAAGCCATCTGTTCCAGGACTTTTGTTGTTGGGAAGATTTATTTATATATTTATTTGTTTAAAAAGGATAAATTAACAAACCATAGGGTGTGAGTGGTACAACTCCACACAATTCCCACCACCCAATCTCCATTTATTGCTGCTGTCCTTTTTGATGTATGCCATTCTTACAGGAGTGAGGTGGTATCTTAGTGTTGTCTTAATTTGCATTTCCCTGACAATCAGTGACGTAGAGCAGTTTTTCATATGTTTGTTAGCCTTTTGGATCTCCTCTGAGGTGAATGTTTTGTTCATATCCTCTGCCCATTTTTGGATGGGGTCATTTGCTTTTTTGTGCTAAGTTAGCTGAGCTCTTTATATGTTTTGGTGATTAGTTTCTTGTCTGATGTATGGCATGTGAAGATCTTCTCCCATTCTGTGAGGGGTATCTCTGTTTGTTTAATAGTTTCTTTGGATGTGCAGAAGCTTTTCAATTTGATGTAGTCCCAGTGGTTTGTTTCTGCTTTAGTCTTTCTTGCAATTGGGTTTGATTCATCAAAGATATCCTTGAGGTGTATGTGGGAAAGTGTTTTACCAATGATTTCCTCTAAGTATTTGATTGTCTCTGGTTTGACATCCAGGTTTTCTGCTGGATTCTTTAGGTTTTTCTATGTATACTATCATATCATCTGCAAATAGTGAGAGCTTGACTTCTTCCCTTCCAATCTGTATTCCTTTGATTTCTTTCTCTTGACTGATTGTTATGGCAAGAACTTCCAATACCATGTTGAAGAGTAACGGTGGCAGTGGACAGATATGTCTAGTTCCCTTTCTAGTCCCCGATCTGAGGGGGAAAGCTTTCAGATTCTGTCCATTGAGTATGATGTTGGCTGTAGGTTTGCTATATATAGACTCCACTATCTTGAGGAATTTCCCATCTATTCCTATTTTTTGTAGAGTTTTGAGCTTGAATGAGTGTTGGATTTTGTCAAAGGCTTTCTCTGCATCTATTGAGATAATCATGTGGTTTTTGGCTTTGCTTTTATTGATGTGGTGAATGACATTGATTGACTTATGGATGTTGAACCAGTCTTGCATTCCTGAGATGAATCCCACTTGGTCATGATGAACAATCTTTTTGATATGCTGCTGTATCCGGTTGGCCAAGATCTTGTTTAATATTTTGGCACCTATGTTCATCGGAGATATTGGTCTGTAGTTTTACTTTTTTGTTCACTCCCTATCAGCTTTTGGTATCAGTGTGATGCTGGCTTCATAGAAGGTGGAAGGGAGTATTCCTGTTTCTTCAATCTTATGGAAAAGCTTCAGAAGTATGGGTACTAACTGTTTCCTGAAGGTTTTGTAGAAATCGTTTGTGAAGCCATCTGGTCCAGGACTTTTGTTGTTGGGGAGATTCTTAATAATGGTTTCAATGTCTTTGTCTGTGATTGGTGCATTTAGATTCTGTACTTCTTCTTGGTTCAGTTTTGGAAAGGCATATGTTTTACCAACGTTTCCCTCTAAGTATTTGATTGTTTCTGGCCTGACATCTAGGTCTTTGATCCATTTGGAGTTGATTTTTATTTCTGGTGAGATAAAGTGGTTCAATTTCATTCTTCTGCATGTTACAACCCAGTTTTCCCAGCACCATTTATTGGAGAGAGTCTCCTTTTTCCATTTAATCCCTTGGGCCCCCTTATCAAAGATTAGATGCCCATAGGTGTGAGGATTCATTTCTGGGCTTTCAATTCTGTTCCACTGGTCTGTGTCCCTATTTTTGTTCCAGTACCATGCTGTTTTGATGACGATGGCTTTATAATATAGTTTACGGTCCGTGAGTGTGGTGCCTCCATTTCTGTTTCTTTTCCTTAAGATGATTTTGTCAATTCTAGGTGTTTTCAGGTTCCAGATAAATGATTGTAGTGTTTGTTCTATTCTCTTAAAGAAGCTTGGTGGAACTTTGATGGGTATTGCATTAAATTTGTATATGGCTCTGGGAGAATATTCATTTTGGTGGTATTTATTCTTCCAATCCATGAGCATGGGATATCTTTCCATTTCTTGGTATCAGTTTCTATTTCTTTGAATAGCGACTAATAGTTATCAGCATACAAATCATTCACTTCTTTGGTCAACTTTATTCTTAGGTATTTGATTTATTTTGCTAAAACAGTAAATGGGAGTGATTTCTGGATGTCTTCTTCTTCAGATTTAGTGTTTGCATAAAGAAATGCCACTGATTTTTGTACATTGATTTTGTAGCCTTATACTTTGCTATACTGCCTAATAACTCCCAGTAGTTTTCTGCTGGATTCTTTAGGTTTTTCTATGTATACGATCATATAATCTGAAAATAGTGAGAGCTTGACTACTTCGCAACTCTGTACTAGATACCTTTATGACAAATGCACTCACCAACCTCAGGAATTACCGTAGCAACTGAAGCAAGTATTGAAGCTGTTTAAACACTACCAGTTAGCCAAACAATGTCTCCAGTACGTGAATAAATAGTAACCAAATCCCAGTGGAGAAGAAAGAGAAAAGATAGAAGGGATAGCAAGAATAGACAGTTATGCAAATCTACTATGCACTGTATATTCTATGGGTAACAATAGGAGAAAGGGAAGTAGAGCATAGATACACACATGCGGACCACAAATAAGGGCAGAAACAGCCATTCTCATCTCAGACACGATAGATTTTAAATTAAATAAAGTAATAAAAGATAGGCAAGGACATTACATAAAGATTAGAGGATCAATTAGCCAAGAAGACTTAACAATTATTAACATCTATGCACCCAATGAGGGACCATCTAAATACATTAAGCACCTACTGACAGAATTTCAAAAATACATCAATAGTAATACAATAATAGTGGGAGACTTCAATACCCCACTCTCACACTTAGACAGATCAACAAAGCAGAGAACCAATAAAGATACAAGAGAATTGAATGAAGAGATTGACAGACTAGACCTCTTGGACATTTTCAGACTCCTCCACCCCCAAAAACTGGGATACACCTTCTTTTCAAATCCACATAACACATACTCAAGGAGAGACCACATGTTAGGCCACAAAGATAGCATCAATAAATTCAAGAGCATTGAAATAATCCCAAGTATCTTCTCAGATCACAGTGGAGTAAAACTAACATTTAACAACAAACAGAAAATTATTAAAAGTCACAGAATTTGGAAACTAAACAACATACTCCTTAAGAACCACTGGGTCAGAGATTCACTCAAGCAGGAAATTCAAATGTTCCTGGAAACTAATGAAAATGAAGACACAACCTATCAAAATATTTGGAACACAGCTAAAGCAGTACTGAGAGGGAAACTTATAGCCATACAATCAGATATTAAACACCAAGAAGAAGCTCAAATGAAGGACATTACTGCACACCTCAAGGACTTAGAGGAAGAGGAACAAAGGAACCCTAAAGCAACCAGAAGGACAGAAATCACTAAAGTTAGAGCAGAAATAAACAACATGGAAAATAAAAGAACCATACAAAAGATCAATGAAGCCAAATGTTAGTTCTTTGAAAGATTAAACAAAAATGACGAACCCCTAGCCAGACTTAACAAACAAAAAAGAGAGAAGACTCAAATTAATAGAATTGTAAACGATGGAGGAGATGTCACAACTGACACCACAGAAATCTAGAGAATCCTGCGAAACTTCTATAAAGAACTATATGCAACCAAGCTAGAGAATCGGGACGAAATGGAACAATTCCTAGACATATGTCCTTCCAAAACTGAACAAAGAAGAACTACAGAATCTAAATGCACCAATCACAGACAAAGACATTGAAACCATTTTTAAGAATCTCCCCAACAACAAAAGTCCTGGACCAGATGGCTTCACAAACAAATACTACAAAGCCTTCAGGAAACAGTTAATACCCATACTTCTTAAGCTATTCCATAAGATTGAAGAAACAGGAATACTCCCTTCCACATTCTATGAAGCCAACATCACCCTGATACCAAAAGCTGATATGGACAGAACAAAAAAGGAAAACTACAGACCAATATCTCTGATGAACATAGATTCCAAAATATTAAACAAGATCTTGGCCAACCGGATACAGCAACATATCAAAAAGATTGTTCATCATGACCAAGTGGGATTCATCCCAGGAATACAAGGTTGGTTCAGCATCCATAAGTCAATCAGTCATTCTCCACATCAATAAAAGCAAAGCCAAAAACCACATGATTATCTCAATAGATGCAGAGAAAGCCTTTGACAAAATCCAACACCCATTCATGCTCAAAACTCTACAAAAAATGGGAATAGATGGGAAATTCCTCAAGATAGTGGAGTCTATATATAGCAAACCTACAACCAACATCATACTCAATGGACAGAAGCTGAAAGCATTCCTTCTCATATCGGGGACTAGACAGGGCTGTCCACTGTCACCGTAACTCTTCAACATAGTATTGGAAGTTCTTGCCATAGCAATCAGGCAAGAGAAAGAAATCAAAGGAATACAGATTGGAAGGGAAGAAGTCAAGCTCTCATTATTTGCAGATGATATGATAGTATACATAGAAAGACCTAAAGAATCCAGCAGAAAATTACTGGAAGTTATTAGGCAATATAGCAAGGTATCAGGCTACAAAATCAATGTAGAAAAATCAGTGGCATTTCTTTATGAAAACACTAAATCTGAATAGAAGACATCCAGAAATCACTCCCATTACTTTGTTTCAGCAAAATAAATCAAATACCTAGGAATAAAGTTGACCAAAGAAGTGAAAGAGTTGTATACTGAAAACTATGAGTCGCTACTCAAGGAAATGGAAACTGATACCAAGAAATGGAAAGATATCCCATGCTCATGGATTGGAAGAATAAATATCATCAAAAGGAATATTCTCCCCAGAGCCATATACAAATTTAATGCAATACCCATCAAAGTTCCACCAAGCTTCTTTAAGAGAATAGAACAAAAACTACAATCATTTATCTGGAACCTGAAAACACCTAGAATTGACAAAACCGTCTTGAGGAAAAGAAACATAAATTAAGGCATCACACTTTCAGACCTTAAACTATTTTATAAAGCCATCATCATCAAAACAGCATGGTACTAGAACAAAAATAGGCACACAGACCAGTGGAACAGAATTGAAAGCCCAGAAATTAATGCCTACACCTATGGACATCTAATCTTTGATAAGGGGGCCCAAAGCATTAAATGGAAGAAGGAGGCTCTCTTCAATAAATGGTGCTGGGAAAACTGGTTTGAAATATGCACATGAATGAAATTGAACCACTTTATCTCGCCAGAAACAAAAATCAACTCCAAATGGATCAAAGACCTAGATGTCAGACCAGAAACAATCAAATACTTAGAGGAAATCATTGGTAAAACACTTTCCCACCTACACCTCAAGGACATCTTTGATGAATCAAACCCAATTGCAAAGAAGACTAAAGCAGAAGCAAACCAATGGGACTACATCAAATTGAAAAGCTTCTGCACATCCAAAGAAACTATTAAACAAAGAGACTCCTCACAGAATGGGAGAAGATCTTCACATGCTATACTTCAGACAAGAAACTAATCACCAAAATATATAAAGAGCTCAGCAAACTTAGCACCAAAAAAGCAAATGACCCCATCCAAAAATGGGCAGAGGATATGAACAAAACATTCACCTCAGAGGAGATCCAAAAGGCTAACAAACATATGAAAAACTGCTCTAGGTCACTGATTGTCAGAGAAATGCAAACTAAGACAACACTAAGATACCACCTCACTCCTATATGAATGGCATACATCAAAAAGGACAGCAGCAACAAATGCTGGAGAGGTGTGGGGACAGAGGAACCCTTTTACAATGCTGGTGGGAATGTAAATTGGTACAGCCTCTGTGGAGACCAGTCTGGAAAACTCTCACAAGGCTAGACATGGACCTTCCATATGACCCAGTATTTCCTCTCCTGGGGTTATACCCCAAGGACTCCATCACACCCAACCAAAAAGAGGTGTGTACTCCTATGTTCATAGCAGCACAATTCATAATAGCTAAAACCTGGAAGCAACCCAGGTGTCCAACAACAGATGAGTGGCTGAGAAAGCTGTGGTATATATACACAATGGAATACTATGCAGCTATCAAGAACAATGAACCCACCTTCTCTGACTCATCTTGGACAGAGCTAGAAGTAATTATGTTAAGTGAACTAAGTCAGAAAGATAAAGATGAGTATGGGATGATCCCACTCATCAACAGAAGTTGAGGAAGAAGATCTGAAAGGGAAACTAAAAGCAGGACCTGACCAAAATGTAAGTAGGGCACCAAAGTAAAAACCCTGTGGTGATAGGTAGACATGCAGCTTTCTGGGCCACTGGGGGGTGGGAGTGGGTGGGAGGGATGGGTCACAGTCTTTTGGTGGTGTGAATGGTATTTATGTACACTCCTAGCAAAATGTAGACATATAATTCAGTAGTTAATTAATATGAGAGGGGGGATATCAATTGTATTTCTCAAAGTTTTTCAAAACACAAACTGAATCTTTTTAATATATAGGCTGTGTATTTGATATGCGGACTCTCTCAAAAGCCTAGACCAAGTAGATTAGAAGCATCCAATAGCACAGCTATATACAAGATACTGGATACTGTACAGCAAACCATAACAAAAGGACTTTTCAAAGTTAACCCAATTACCAATTAATGTGATGATAACATTAACTATTGATTGTCTTTTTGAACCCTAAGACAGCAGGAACCTCACATCCCCACTATAGAGCCCCTACTTCCCCCAGTCCTGGAACCCTTGCATAGGGCCTTCTTTCCCGTATGCATCTCCCAATCCATACCAAATAATATTGCATCCACCGTTCACAACCTAGCCAACGCAAGGATTGCCACCTCAACATGCTTCACCTCAGATTGTGTCCAGAGACTTCATGTGTGGAATGACAACCATTCAACTTCATTACTCGGGTGAGACCTTTCCTTTTATAGTACACTCTAATTTCATCTCAGGTGGTTCACTTTCTAACAAAGTCCCATAACCTAGATATATACCAGTTTCTGTGAGAGAGAGCTTATGTTCACACGTATCCATAAACTATTGCAAAATATATACCTGGAAGCAGAAGTACACTAGAGTTTGCAGTGAATATCCCCCTAACACTTCCTGTCCACTTTTCCAAGCTTTGGGTCCATGATTGCTCAACAATTTGTTTGGTTTCGTATGTTAACTCTATTTTCAATCACCAGGTTCCAGATGCCACCAGGATGCTGGCCAGGCTTCCCTGGATTGAAGACCCCACCAATGTGTCCTGGAGCTCAGCTTTCCCAGAGACACACCCTACTAGGGAAAGAGAGAGGTAGACTGGGAGTACGGACCGACCAGTCAACGCCTATGTTCAGCGGGGAAGCAATTACAGAAGCCAGACCTTCTACCTTCTGCAACCCTCAATGACCCTGGGTCCATGCTCCCAGAGAGATAGAGAATGGGAAAGCTATCTGGGAGGTGGTGGGTTATGGAGATTGGGTGGTGGGAATTGTGTGGAGTTGTACCCCTCCTACCCTATCGTTTTGTTAATTAATCCTTTCTTAAAAAAAATAACGGTTTCAATTTCTTTGTCTGTGATTGGTGCATTTAGGTATTGTAGATCTTCATGGTTCAGTTTTGGAAGGGCATAGATTTCTAGAAATTATTCCATTTCTTCCAGATTCTCTAGCTTGCTGGACTATAGTTTTTTGTAGAAGTTTCACATGATTTTCTGTTATTTCTGTTGTGACATTTCCTCTATAGTTCACAATTCTATTCATTTGAGTGTTCTCCCCATTTTTTTGTGATTTTGGCTAGGGATTTGTTAATCTTGTTTAATTTTTCAAAGAACCAACATTTGGCTTCATTGATCTTTTGTACGGTTCTCTTATTTTTTGTGCTGTTTATTTCTGCTCTATTTTATTGATTTCCATCCTTCTGGTTGTTTTAGTTTCTTTGTTCCTCTTCCTCTAAGTCCTCAAGGTGTGCAATAAGGTCATTTATTTGAGCTTTTTTTTTGTTGTTGTTGTTCTCTTATTTGTGATTGTATTGCTATGACTTTCCCTCTCAGTACTGCTTTATCTGTTTCCCAAATAGTTTGATAGTTTGTGTCTTCACTTTCATTTGTTTCCAGGAACATTTGAATTTCCTGCTTGAGTTTCTCTTTGACCTAGCAGTTCTTAAGCAGTATGTTGTTTAGTTTCCAAATTCTGTCACTTTTAATAATTTTCTGTTTGTTGTTAAATGATAGTTTTACTCCACTATGGTCTGAGAAGATACTTGGGATAATTTCAATGCTCTTGAATTGGTGATACTGTCTTTGTGGCCTATGGTCTATTTTGAGGAAGTGCTGTGTGGATTTGAAAAGAAAGTGTATTCCTGTTTTTTGGGGTGAAGGACTCTGAAAATGTCCAAGAGGTCTTGTTTGTCCATCTCTTCATTTAATTCACTTGTTTCTTTGTTGATTCTCTGCTTTGTTGATCTGTCTAAATGTGAGAGTGGCATGTTGAAGTCTCCCACTCTTATTGTATTACTATTGATGTATTTTTGTAGTTATTTCAGTAGATGTTTGATATACCTAGAAGGTCCCTCATTGGACGCATAGATGTCAATAACTGTTAAGTCTTCTTGGTTGATTGATCCTCTAATAATTATGTAATAATTATGACTATCTTTTATTACTTTATTTAATTTCAAGTCTACTCTGTCTGAGATCAGAATGGCTGTTCCTGCCTTCTTTGTGGTCCTTTAGCCTGTATAATAGTTTTTATCCTTTCACTTTACGTCTGTGTTTGTCTTGTTGGTTCAGGTGGGATTCTTGCAAGCAACATATGGTTGTCTTGTGTTTTCTAATCCATTCTCTAATCCACTCTGTGTCTTTTAATGGGTGAGTTTAAGCCATTGACATTTATTGAAATTATGGATTTAAGCTATTTTAGTGCCATTTTAAACAAATTTTTATTTGCTCTATGGTGAGTATTATGATAATGTTCTTACTTATAATATATATTTTAGAACCTCTTTTAGGTCAGGATTGGTGATGTTTGCCTCCTTTAACTGTTTTCTGTTTGAGAAGGTTTTGATCTCTCCATCTAGTTTGAATGAAAATCTAGCATGATATATTATCTTTGGTTGAAACCCTTTTTCATTGAATGCTCCATAGATATCTTGCCATTATTTTCTAACTTACAGAGTTTGAGTTGAGAAGATTATCTGCTGATAATCTTATGGGTTTTCCCCTGTATGTGGCCTTTTATTTTTCTCTTGCAGCCATTGGGGTCCTTTCTTTATCCTTACTTCTTTTCATTGTAACCATGGTATGTCTTGGTGTCTTCAGGTCTGGATTGATTCTGTTTGGGACTCTCTGGGCCTCTTGGATCTTAATGTCCTTTCTTTTGTTTAGACCTCAGAAGTTTTTGTGTATTATTTCCTCTAGAATGTTTACTTCCCCTTCCTCTCTTTCTTCCTGTGGTAGCCCAATTATATGTATGTTGCTTCTTTTGAGATCATCCCGTATATCTCAGTTCTTGATTTCAATGTCTCTCAATCTCTTTTTGACCTCTTTTACCTCTTTCTTAGTTTTCTCTAGCTCATCATCTATCTGGTTAATTCTGTTTTCTGCTTCTGTTAATCTGCTTTCCCTTCCTTCAGCTTCTTTTTCAGTTCAGTTATAGTGTTATCTTACTCTGCTAATTGGCCTTTTAGTTCAGCTGTTTCAGCTTTCAGCTCTCTAATTACCTCGAGATAGCTAGTATTTTCCTTGAGGGCCTCATCTGTTCTTTCCCTAATTCTGATAGCTCATTCCTCAGTAGTTGTCTTCATTTTTTGATTATTAGGTTTACTATCTAGGGTTACTTCTGACTGATTTGGAGTTTCTTCTGGTCTCCTATATTGATTCATTGTGGTAGCAGTTTTATTTGCTCTTGATTTAACCTTTTTTTTATGAAGTGGTTTTTATTTTTCTGTTCTGTCATTCTTCATTTGTTGTATTTGGAGTACAAGCCATGTTATATGAAAGACTTTTTACAAATTAAGTAGCCTATCTCATAAATTACAACAAATGCATCTGAAGTAAGGATTGATGTAGTTCAAGTAATACCAGTTACCCAAACAACACCTCCAGTCCAAGAAAAATTAGCAACCAAAACCAAAAGAAAAAGAAAGAGAAAGGAAAAAAGGTAAAGCAAGAATAGACATTCTAGAGATAGCAAGAAGGGAAAGGAAGTAGAAAAGAGACACATGTGCCTACAAATAGAGTCCACTCTGAGTCAGATTTATTCCCCAAAATAATTCACAAATGAGTATCAGTCCATTCTGAAAGCAAAAGTAGGAAGAAGGAAGAAAAGAAAAAAAATAACACTGAAAGGAAAGAGGTTTTTTTTTTTTTTTTAATTAGCTAGGGAGGAGGGAAAAAGGAAAGTGGAGAGAAGAGGTAGAGAGAAACAAGTTCCTCTCACAATGGATAGGACACCCAGTCTCCTATCAATAGAAAAAACAACAACAGTTAATTTTGGTCAACCTGAAGAAAGAGGAGGGAAAAGAGACATGCATATATAATAATAATAATAATAATAATAATAATAATAATAATAATATAAAAATTGAGTGAAAAACCCTAACAGGCAGTGTGCTGCTTAGACTGCTCCAAATTGGCTACAAGCAGCCTGAGCAAAAACAGCCAATTTTAAGAAGTATCAAAACAAAAAAACCTTCAGGTAGTCTTTCCCAGCCGGACTGAGGCTCTGATTCGAAAGGTATTTTGTCACTCAAATAGAGCTCCAGCCACCTAAAAAAGGAAAAAGGAAACGGATTGGAATGACAACCCTGGTGAGCCAGGAATCTTGGTAAAGAAAATAGCTTAGTGGGAAGTCTGCTAGGACTGGCTGTCCAGCCCCTGGGAGCTGTTTCTGGGGTGGAGGGGAGGCATGAGTTCAGAAATAATCAAGACAGAGATTTTCCTTTCTTTGTCCCCCTGGCTTCTGTTTGCCAAGAGTTATAGGACTCTTTTGCCAAGGGTTGTAGGACTCATTTTTGGTGAGACCCTGACCACCCCTTGTTCACTCTCCCACTGATGGCCCATTATCCTACTCTATCCAGAGAATCCCAGGTTGCAAGCTGCTGCTTTTTTGGAGCTCATGCCAGCTGCTGCTTCCAAGTTGCCATCTTGGCTTTTCCACCCCTTAACCTGCCATCTTAACTTCCAGGCAGCTTGTTCTTATCTTAGGACAATACACTGAATCTATGTTCACAGAATTTCAGTTTATGTCCCCTAACCCTAACTTATAATACTCATAATACTATTTCCTAAAATTATATGAATTATTTTTCCATTTCTATTTAATGTAGATATATATTTTGTCTATTTTGTTGATTCCTGAATCCCAGGTCAAGTTATTTTCTGATATATAACAGGTGCTCAATGAAAATAAATTTAAATGCCAGTGAAAGAACTGATAAAATGCAATGACATTATTAAAGTACATTTATTCTTGGAGAATCTACTATAATATTTTCCAATTGTGTTATCTTCATGACTTCATCAATTCATCATTATAATTTTCCACCTCTGTTAGAATCAGCTCTTTCAATTTTTATTTTTTTTAATTTCTGTATTAGAGAATTAATGGTTTACAGTTCACCATAAAATGCAATATTTTGTATATGTAAAACATTTCCCAGTTTTTCACATAACAATTCAACCTCCACTAGGTACTCCTCTTCCATCATGTTCTAGGACCTGAACAGTCCCCCTACCCCACCCCACCCCCACTCCAGAGTCTTTTCCTTTGGTGTAATTCATTAATTCCAATCCATGTTCTGCTTAGGGTTTTTCCTTCTTGTTTTTCAGTTTCTGTCTGAGTGAGATCATCCCATCCTTCTATTTCTGACTTATATCACTTAACATGATTTCTTCAAGCTTCATTCAAGATGGAGTGATGAAGGTTAATTCACCATTTTAATAGCTGAGTAGTATTCCATTGTGTATATATACCATAACTTACTCAACTACTCATCTGTTGCTGACCACCTGGTTTGATTCTAGATTTTGGCAATTATAAATCATGCTGCTATGAACATAGGTATACACAAATCCTTGTATGGGTATGTTTGGTTCCTTAGGATATATGCCCAGAAGAGGAATTGCAGGGTCATAGGGTAGGTCCATTTCTAACCTTCTGAGAGTTCTCCAGACTGCTCTCCACAGGGGTTGAACAAATTTATGTTCCCACCAGCAATTCAGGAAGGTTCCTTTGTCCCCACAACCTCTCCATCATTTATTGCTACTACTTTTTCTGATGTATGACATTCTCATAGGAGTGAAGTATAATCTCATTGTTGTCTTTATTTGCATTTCTCAGATAATCAGTGACTTGGAGCATTAGCTTTTTGTATTTTTCTTATTGAGGATCTAACCTGATTATACTGCACTTTTTAATTTGTGTTCACAAAGATTTTATAGAGCCTCTAAAACACCTTCATTTTACCTTTCTAATGCTGCACTTATGTGAATAGAATGCCCTTTCTAGTACTACTGTTATGTGAAGTATTCGAGTCTCAAAACCATTCAGATGCTTCCTCCTTTGTATTACTACAATGTTTTGCATATGACTATTCAGACTTAATTTACTAAGGAAAGCTCTACTTATATCTCTTTTATTCAAACAGTCTAGTAGTTACTATGTGCTCAGTGGTAGATGGAAGGATAAATTATGATAAACGGAATACATTTAAGGTTAAGTATGGCATGGACCAAACATTGGCTGAGTAAGACACAAATAGGTCACTGGAATTATTCTTTACAGGAAAATTTGATGGCACACTAATTTTAAATATCACATAAGCTATTAGCATCCAAAAGATCCAGTTTTAATTACTGTCATTAACTAGAAGTATATACACTGTACCTCTTGTTTTCCTGCATTTGCTGAATGGAGATAAAAGTAGTTCAATTAGATTTATTTTATTTTAATTTATTTTTATTTAATCATTTATTTATTTTTGCCTGCATGGTTATCACTGGGACTCAGTGCCTGCACTACAAATCTACCACTCTTCAGGCCATATTTTTTTTCCCATTTTGTTGCCATTGTTATTGTTGTTATTGCTATTGTTGTTATTGTCATTGGACAAAACAGAGAAATCAATAAAGGAGGGGAAGGGAAGATGAGGGGTGGAGAGAAAGATAGATACCTGCAGACCTGCTTCACCACTCATGAAGTGAACCCTTGCAGGTGGGGAGCTAGGGGGCTCAAATCCATTTCCTTGTTATGTTCAGTGTGCTTGTGCGCTTAACTGCTGTGCTACTGCCCAATCCCCAAAGTACACTTCATAATCTTAATACTTATGAATGTATTGAAATACCTCACATATTGCTAAAAATTTAAGTTAGAAAGAGATTATATGATAATAAATGTTATGAGTACGAACTTTACTTTTAAAAAATGGTTAGGTACATAAAATATCAAAGATGCATTTGATTATAAAGTTAATATAGTACTAGGATTAATTCAGTAACAGGCACATTTTTCGTGAGATTTATTTTTGTTTATTTATTAAATGGATGTGTAAAATGAAATTTATAATATACAAACCCTTAGGAAAGCAGGAAAAATAATAATCAGTACATTTAAAGAGAGACAAAACAGAATGTAACTTTATCTTTCTTTTTTTCTAGCTCTAGGAAAAGATAAAGATTACACAGATGAATCAGAACATGCCAATTATGACAGATCTCGACTCATTAAAGACTTTGTTCCCAATAATATTTCAGAAGCCAAGACAAGATTAACGAAGGTACTATAAGCTAAACTACAGAAAAGTCACTTGGAGATCATAACTTCTAAAACTGTTCAATTACTCTGTGCATACATAAGTGGCCACATAGTTTAATGAATGTCTTAAAATACTTGAAAATATAAAGTTTTGTGTAGACATTTTCATTTGTGCTATCAAAAAAATTTACAGATACTATGAAACACAATTACTCAGTGATATTTTATTTTGGGGGAGAGGTATTCATTTTAATGTTTTTTTTTCAGGGAAGAATGATTTGATGAGTTTGTTTACTTTATTAACAAATGTGTCAAGATTTAAATTTCAACTTCACCAATTACCAGTTCGGATAGTTGGTTAAATAAATTCATTGTAAAATTTAAATTATTTTGCCAACATTAAAAAAATACACAAAGATTTCATGAAATAAGCCTATAAAAATATCTTTTTAGATCACACTAAGAACTGACTACATATATAGTTAAATTTTATAATAATTTGAAAGTTGACAGTTTACCAAATGCCACTATTAATAGCACCCATTTCATTTCTGCTCAAAAGTAGACATTTCTCAAATCTGATTTAGACTAGATTTGAATTTTAGGATTTTAATATTAATAAATTGGTAGAATATGTATATGAATTTGGTTTTTATATTTCGAAACAGTATGTGGTAATAACAACAGTCCCTAGTTGTTTAATCTATGAGTTCTAGTCTAATGTCCTACAGAATATAGAATTTTGCATATTATGTAGAAGAATATTGTACTTAGATTCAAATTGTAGAAGAATGTCATGCAGAATCTATATATTTTTGGATTTGTTCTAGCTTTTATCAAAATGTGATCACTTCTATCCAATTCATAGGTTAAGGACTAGTGTAAACTCATTATTAAATAATTAAATCTATTAAAATAATAATTTTAAGTCACTGATCAAGATTTATGCCTATAATATTTATAACTAAAGGCAAAATAATCTGCTTAGAATATAATCTTTGTGACATTTATCACATGGAAGTTGAAAAGGCAATGACTTCTGATTCTCTTTCAAATAATATCTGCATGTTCTTCAATTTATAAATTGGTTAACTTTCCTTTTGCTACATCACCCCATTAAGTGGTATGCATATATTTCTATACTTAAATCTGTCTGTATGATGGTTAATATGTTTGAGGGTAGATTTTTGTGACTCAGCAGTTCATTTATTACAGACAATGCATTTTTATATGGCTTAAATTAGCATATATTTTTATGCAACAATAGTTTTTGTTTTAATCATGTATCCACAGCTTTAGATAATACAGTAAGCTAAGAATCAATATATTTTAGACATTCTATTTTGTTATATAATTAGTCTTTTTTATTGGTTATCTAATATTGATTCACAAAATTACAAGATAATGGGTACAACTCTGCACTATTCCTGCAACCAGAATTCTGGATTCCCAATACCTACATTGTAAGCTCCAGCAGTTCTCCCAAGGTTGCAGATATTATTTCTACAACAATCTGTAAATATTTGTCCTCTATTCCCTTTCTAAGGTCCCATCTTCTCTTCCTTTCTAAGTCACACATATACCAATTACTACATCCACATGTCTCTCATTCCTCCTCTCTCTCCAGTTTTTGATGGAGTTGGAATTTAGAGTACACTGGTCATTTTCCCCATATTCTGTCTCCCCCACTGGCAGTATGAACTATGATTACTTTTGAGGTCAGAAGGTAGGAGTTCTGGCTTCTGTTAATTGATTCTACACTGGACATGGACATTGGCAGGTCTATCCATACTCCTATGTTGTTTCTATCTTTCCCTAGAGGGTAGGACTCTAGAGTGATGAGGTTCCAGGACACAATGGTGAGGTCTTCTCAGTGAAGTCAGGATGGAAACATGATAGCATCTTCAACTTGGGGGTTGGAAAGTGGCAAGATACAAAGCAGGACAAAATGATTAATGAACAAGGAACAAAAAGTAAGGCCACTCTGTGATCTGGGGCCCATATTTATCACAGGAGCATATGTAACCTCTGCATCCTTGTAGATATGAGCTCGCATTCTGTGGTCACTGCTAGGAACATTCCAGGCTGAACTAATTTCAGGACCTTTCTTCCTCTAGTGGTAGGTAGAGCATGTTGTCCAACCTCCATTTGGAGAATGGAACAGTCCCTACCATTGTTGTCCACATTGAGGTAAGGGTTCTGTAAGGGCCCCAGGCATCACACAAGGTTCTATAAGATAAGAGGGGTACATTTCCTCACAATGCACACCCCCAGAGCTCCATATCTAATCCCCTCCCTTGATAGCTTCTCTATTCTTTATCCCTCTAGGAGTATGGACCCAGAATCATTGTGGGGTGGAGAAGGTGGAAGCTCTGGCTTCTGTAATTGTTTCTACACTGAACGTGGACATTGGCAGGTTGATCCAAACTCCCAGCTTGTTTCTCTCTTTCCCTAGTGGGGCAGGGGTTTGAGGGGGTGGAGTTCCAAGACACATGGTAGGGTCCTCTGCCCAGGGAAGTTAGGTTGGCATCATGGTAGTGTCTGGATCCTGGTGGCTGAAAAAGAGTTAAGATAGAAAGCAGAGCAAATTGTTGACTAATTATGAATCTAAAGGCAAGAATATTGCAGATGAAGATTTGAGGTCTCTGTTTTGGAAAAAGCTAGTAGGTCTATTTTAGGTACATTCCAAGGGGGGCATAACTTTACTAGTTTTTGCCTGAGCCTGATATCTAATATGCAGGTAGACGCAGGATATTGTCTGAGCTTGCATTCTGTGGTCACAGCTAGGAATGTTTCAGGCTGCACTAATTTTTGGTGGTGTTACTTTATAAGATAGCTGATCTTATATGTGGGTCAAAGTTACTTGGATAAGTATATGTAAGGTGTCTTAGGAGAAGACATACTTACTATACACACACTTTTCACAATTTCTAGTGGCCCATGACTACTTTTTTGCTTGAGTTTGATAGCTAACATTGAGTTAGAGTGGATAGCTAACATGGTGTCAGAGTAGAGAAAGAGGCTAGAAAATTTAGTTAGGTCAGAAAGTAGCTCTCATTCTTGAAATCTTCAAATAAAATTAACTGTTAACCCCATACACCTAACCTAACCTGCAGCATATATATCACAAAAACCTGTGTATCCTCTGAGTCCCATTGGTCTGAGTTTGTAGTTCACGGGCACAGCTGGTAACACTGCAGGATGCATGCATTGCAGGACTAGTTTTCCTAGAGTGGCAGGGCTGGATGACCCAGCCTTTCTTCATAGACTTGGGCAGTCCCTACCATTACTTCTTTATGGTGAGCGTAAGGTCCTAGGAGTGCCTGTACGAGGGATTATGATGATGTTTCTGATGGAAGTGACCAGTGATGGTGGAGATAGGGATCCATTAGAAGTCTAGGCCCTTTTGAGAAACTTTGAGACATACAATTGATTTCCCCCTCTCATATTAATTAGCTACTGATTTATATGTCTACATTTTGCTAGGAGTGTACATAAACACCATTCCCACCACCAAAGGACTGTGACCCATCCCTCCCGCCCACTCCCACCCCCCACTGGCCCAGGAAGCTACATGCCTACCCCTCACCACTGGGTTTTTACTTTGGTGCCCTACTTACAATTTGATCAGGTCCTGCTTTTAGTTTCCCTTTCAGATCTTCTTAGTCAGCTTCTGTTGATGAGTGGGATCATCCCATACTCATCTTTATCTTTCTGACTTAGTTCACTTAACATAATTCCTTCTAGCTCTGTCCAAGATGGGTCAGAGAAGGTGGGTTCATTGTTCTTGATAGCTGCATAGTATTCCATTGTGTATATATACCACAGCTTTCTCAGCCACTCATCTGGTGTTGGGCACCTGGGTTGCTTCCAGGTTTTAGCTATTATGAATTGTGCTGCTATGAACATAGGAGTACACACCTCTTTTTGGTTGGGTGTTATGGAGTCCTTGGGGTATAACCCCAGGAGAGGAATTATTGGGTCATATGGAAGGTCCATGTCTAGCCTTCTGAGAGTTTTCCAGACTGCTCTTCACAGAGGCTGTACCAATTTACATTCCCACCAGCAATGTAAAAGGGTTCCTCTGTCCCCACATCCTCTCCAGCATTTGTTGCTGCTGTCCTTTTTGATGTATGCCATTCTTACAGGAGTGAGGTGGTATCTTAGTGTTGTCTTGATTTGCATTTCTCTGATAATGTCTCAAAGTTTCTCAAAAGACAAACTGAATCTTTTTAATATATAGGCTATGTATTTGATATGCGGACTCTCTCAAAAGCCTAGACCAAGTAGATTAGAAGCTTCCAATAGCACAGCTATATACAAGATGCTGGGTACTGTCCAGCAAACCATAACAAAGGGACTTTTCAAAGTTAACCCAATTAACAAATAATGTGATGATAATATTAACTATTGAGTGTCTTTTTGAACCCTAAGACAGCAGGAACCTCACATCTTCACTATAGAGCCCCTACTTCCCCCAGTCCTGGAACCCTTGGATAGGGCCCACTTTCCCGTATGCATCTCCCAATCCAAACCAAATAACATTGCATCTGCCGATCACAACCTAACCAAAGCAACGATTGCTACCTCAACATGCTTCACCTCAGAATGTATCCAGAGACTTCACGTGTGGAATGACAACCCTTCAGCTTCATTACTCGGGTGAGACCTTTCCTTTAATAGTACACTCTAATTTCATCTCAGGTAGTTCACTTTCTAACAAAGTCCCATAACCTAGATATATACCAGTTTCTGTGAGAGAGAGCTTATGTGCACACGTATCCATAAACTACTGCAAAATATATACCTGAAAGCAGAAGTACACTAGAGTTTGCAGTGAGTACCTCCCTAACACTTCCTCTCCACTCTTCCAAGCTTGGGATCCATGATTGCTCAACAAATTGTTTGGCTTCGTATGTTAACTCTGTTTTCAATCACCAGGTTCCAGATGCCACCAGGATGCTGGCTAGGCTTCCCTGGATTGAAGACCCCACCAATATGTCCTGGAGCTCAGCTTCCCCAGAGCCACACCCTACTAGGGAAAGAGAGAGGCAGACTGGGGGTATGGACCGACCAGTCAACGCCCATGTTCAGCGGGGAAGCAATTACAGAAGCCAGACCTTTACCTTCTGCATCCCTCAACGACCCTGGGTCCATGCTCCCAGAGGGATAGAGAATGGGAAAGCTATCAGGGGAGGGGGTGGGTTATGGGGATTGGGTGTTGGGAATTGTGTGGAGTTGTACCCCTCCTACCTTATGCTTTTGTTCACTAATCCTTTCTTAAATAAAAAATTAAAAAAAAAAAAAAAGAAGTCTAGGCCCATCATATACGTGTAGAGATCCAAGAATTCCCTCACTAGGGCCCCAGATGATGAGGTGGTATAATATGGACAAAAAGGGCTGATATTAAGTGAGCCAGCCTCTTTCCCTTATTTACCTTTTGTAGACCTCTTTTTATCTGAGGACCTTAGACTTTGTCTCAGTTGTTTAAGTTTTGAATGTCATTTGTTGTTCCCAACCAGAATTAAGTTTTTGGAATCTGTCTCCTTTGGGCCTTTCTGCTAGATTGCCAAGCTAATTTATCAATCTATGTCTGATTTATTAGAGAATTTATGATGCCTTCTTTAGGCACTTCTATTAAGATTCCAGGCTTATTAGGTCTAAGTTTCATCACAGAAGGCTATTAAGCACTTTTACTTTGAGTTATATAATTACCCCTTGTTTGTGGATATGTGTACAACTGTACCCAATACCTTAAACCCGAGCCTATATCTAGTATCTTTAATTTTGTTAGATGTTGTGCCATCTAAAGTGGAACTAGGTAGTTGCAGTTTTGAGGAGACTGGAGGCTCAGTATCTCTGGCTATAGTCCACAGTAAGAATTCAGTAGCAGCATAAAGTGGATGGCAGCACTAGTTGTGTTGATAATCTTCAGAACGATTAATCATATCTCTTAAATGGTTTACTTTAAGTAATGAACTTTTAGCATATATTGTTTATGCTAAAATTATTTTATATTTTAAATATTAATCTATATATAATACCTAATGGATATCTAATACAATGAAGTAAGATGTTGATAAAGTAGATTTTTTGCTTTTTTTTTTTTTTTCTATTTAGAAGCTACTCAGTAAGACTTGTCATTGTCAGATAAAAAAGTGGTGAAAATAGCTTTGCTGGCCAGGTATAGAAATGTAGTTCAGGGGGCCAGGTGGTGGCGCACCTGGTTTAGCACACACATTACAGTGTGCAAAGTCCCAGGTTCAAGCCCCTGGTCCCTACCTGCAGGCGGGAAACTTCACAATGGTGAAGTGCAGGTGTCTCTCTGTCTCACTGTGTAGATTTATGGCTGTATCTATACAATAAATAAATAAATATAGTAAGAAATATTATTAAAAAGAAATGTAATTCAGGAGGTAGGCTTCTTTCTGCATATCAGTGGAAAAAGTTAGGAGGCTTTAGAAATCAGAGATATGCTGAATGTTGGATATATCTAGATTTAGCTATCCTCAGTCTTTAATATAGAAACCATGTTTAAAAACTTCAAAAGAATGATATAATTTTGCCACAGTCATTTATTTCCTGCATCATTTGTTTACAATGAGACTTAGTAGTTCCTCCTAGAAGTCTTTTGAAATAAGTATCTTTGTTGTTGATAATGATGTAAAGAGCAGGGGCATTGCAAATACATGATTCCACCATCTCCAATCCCAGGTGATTTTTTTTTTTTGGTTAAGATAGATAAAAGCACAGAGAAGGAAAGACTTAACAGACCAGAGTTCCCCCCAGTATTATGGCACTTCCTTTTGGTGTTGGATTCAAATTTGAGCCATGTAGAAGGGAAGGCAAACATTCTACCAGGTAAGTTTACGTCGAATACAAGACTTTTTTGACTACGTTAATAACATAAATAAATAAATAAATAAATAAATAAATAAATAAATAAAGTTCACCTGGATAGTGTTCCTACTTTGTCAGATGCTTTTAGTCCAGGTTTTAGAAAATCCCCCAGCAGAATGGAATCTTCGGTGCTGTGGTTTCAATTCTCCCCACCTTCCATCCCTACCCTTATCTCTGTCTGAAAATATCAACCTGGAGCAGTGAATCTCCAGCCACAACAAAAGAATATTGATTGAGTATACCTTGGGTCTTCTGTTGACAAAGAAGCTGCTACAAGAATGATAATGTGCTGTTGCAGAACCATGAGCTTTAAAAATCTTGTGCTCTAATTCTTTCTCTTGGGACTTTCTCCTTGTGAACAAGTCAGATTTAGTCTGCAGGATGAGATGATGTGTACCAGATAGTGAGTGTAAATGCCCCAATTGAGACAGACATAAAAGAACCCAGTGTGTATGTGGGGGGTGGAAAAACAGAAAACTGAGACCCATTAGAAAAGTCTAGTTGAGACCAGAACTACCCAGCTTGGGTCAAACTACCCACAAAATTATGAGCTAAATAAAAGCTGGGTACAGTGTTTCTCACCAGAAGATAACAGTGAAGGTAAAGATATAAAAATATATAATGTTGACTGATGCCAGTACACTTCCTTAAAATTTACTTATGTATTATTTTATGAGATATAGAAAAATGAGGAGGAAGGGAGGGAGTGAGGGAGGAAAAGAGATGAGAGAGAGCGAGAGCAAGAGCCAGAGTGAGAAAGAGAGAGAGAGAAAGAGAGAGGGAAGGAGGGAGGGAGGGTGAGACACAGAGAGAGAGAGAACAGAGCACCACTAGATTCTGACTGGTAACCTGGAGATTGAATTTGGTACCTGGGGCTTCAGCCATGTATTTTGCTCTAACACGGAGATATCTTCTCAGGTCTAGTATTAAGTAAATATAACTCTGTTACTGAAAAGATTTGAATAAATTCTCCTGAGTGATCCTCAACATGCTTATCCATTTAACTCTGTAGAACCCTACTGTATTTTGCAAATCACTTCCTAACCACATGGCAATTGAGGACCATATTTTGAATTTTTTTTACCTCACAAGGTTTTGAAGTTGCCATCTCTTTCTTTGTGGGTGTCATAACACCTTGAGAGAATTGTAATATTGCCTTTAGTTAACACCCACTGAAACTAATAGTCTTTTCACAGCCTTTATGGACAATATATTTCAAGAAGCAAAAGCAATGTAAGCCATGAGACAATTCCATAAATTCAAAGACTGTGGCAAAACACCAAGAAGAAGCCCAAATGAACGACCTTACTGCACACCTCAAGGACTTAGAGGAAGAGGAACAAAGGAACCCTAAAGCAACCAGAAGGACAGAAATCACTAAAGTTAGAGCAGAAATAAACAACATCGAAAATAAAAGAACCATACAAAAGATCAATGAAGCCAAATGTTGGTTCTTTGAAAGATTAAACAAAATTGACAAACCCCTAGCCAGACTCACCAAACAAAAAAGAGAGAAGACTCAAATTAATAGAATTGTAAACGATGCAGGAGATATCACAACTGACACCACAGAAATCCAGAGAATCCTGTGAAACTTCTATAAAGAACTATATGCCACCAAGCTAGAGAATCTGGAAGAAATGGAACAATTCCTAGAAACCTATGCACTTCCAAAACTGAACCAAGAAGAACTACAAAATCTAAATGCACCAATCACAGACAAAGAAATTGAAACCGTTATTAAGAATCTCCCCAACAACAAAGGTCCGGGACCAGATGGCTTCACAAACGAATTCTACAAAACTTTCAGGAAACAGTTAATACCCATACTTCTTAAGCTATTGCATAAGACTGAAGAAACAGGAATACTCCCTTTTATGAAGCCAACATCACCCTGATACCAAAAGCTGATAGGGACAGAACAAAAAAGGAAAACTACAGACCAATATCTCTGATGAACATAGATGCCAAAATATTAAACAAGATCTTGGCCAACTGGATACAACAACACATCAAAAAGATTGTTCATCATTACCAAGTGGGATTCATCCCAGGAATGCAAGGCTGGTTCAACATCTGTAAGTCAATCAATGTCATTCACCACATCAATAAAAGCAAAGCCAAAAACCACATGATTATCTCAATAGATGCCGAGAAAGCCTTTGACAAAATCCAACACCCATTCATGCTCAAAACTCTACAAAAAATGGGAATAGATGGGAAATTCCTCAAGATAGTGGAGTCTATATATAGCAAACCTACAGCCAACATCATACTCAATGGACAGAAGGTGAAAGCATTCCCCCTCAGATCGGGGACTAGACAGGGCTGTCCACTGTCACCTTTACTCTTCAACATAGTATTGGAAGTTCTTGCCATAGCAATCAGGCAAGAGAAAGAAATCAAAGGGATACATATTGGAAGGGAAGAAGTCAAGCTCTCACTATTTGCAGATGATATGATAGTATACATAGAAAGACATAAAGAATCCAGTAGAAAATTACTGGAAGTTATTAGGCAATATAGAAAGGTATCAGGCTACAAAATCAATGTACAAAAATCAGTGGCATTTCTTTATGCAAACACTAAATCTGAAGAAGAAGACATCCAGAAATCACTCCCATTTACTGTTTCAGCAAAATAAATCAAATACCTAGGAATAAAGTTGACCAAAGAAGTGAAAGACTTGTATACTGAAAACTATGAGTCGCTACTCAAGGAGATAGAAACTGATACCAAGAAATGGAAAGATATCCCATGCTCTTGGATTGGAAGAATAAATACCATCAAAATGAATATTCTCCCCAGAGCCATATACAAATTTAATGCAATACCCATCAAAGTTCCACCAGGCTTCTTTAAGAGAATAGAACAAACACTACAATCATTTATCTGGAACCTGAAAACACCTAGAATTGCCAAAACCATCTTAAGGAAAAGAAACAGAAATGGAGGCATCACACTCCCAGACCTTAAACTATATTATAAAGCCATCATCATCAAAACAGCATGGTACTAGAACAAAAATAGGCACACAGACCAGTGGAACAGAATTGAAAGCCCAGAAGTAAATCCCAACACCTATGGGCATTTAATCTTTATAAGGGGGCCCAAAGGATTAAATGGAAAAAGGAGGCTCTCTTCAATAAATGGTGCTGTGAAAACTGGTTTGAAATATGCAGAAGAATGAAACTGAACCACTTTATCTCACTAGAAACAAAAATCAACTCCAAATGGATCTAAGACCTAGATGTCAGACCAGAAACAATCAAATACTTAGAGGAAAACATTGGTAAAACACTTTCCCACATACACCCCAAGGACATCTTTGATGAATCAAACCCAATTGCAAGGAAGACTAAAGCAGAAACAAACCAATGGGACTACATCAAATTGAAAAGCTTCTGCACAGCCAAAGAAACTATTAAACAAATAGAGAGACCCCTCACAGAATGGGAGAAGATCTTCACATGCCATACATCAGACAAGAAACTAATCACCAAAATATATAAAGAGCTCAGCAAACTTAGCACCAAAAAAGCAAATGACCCCATCCAAAAATGGGCAGAGGAAATGAACAAAACATTCAGCACAGAGGAGATCCAAAAGGCTAACAAACATATGAAAAACTGCTCTAGGTCAATGACTGTCAGAGAAATGCAAATTAAGACAACACTAAGATACCACACTCCTGTAAGAATGGCATACATCAAAAAGGACAGCAGCTACAAATGCTGGAGAGGATGTGGGGACAGAGGAACCCTTTTACATTGCTGATGGGAATGTAAATTGGTACAGCCTCTGTGGAGAGCAGTCTGGAAAACTTACAAGGCTAGACATGGACCTTCCATATGACCCAGTAATTCCTCTCCTGGGGTTATACCCCAAGGACTCCATCACACCCAACCAAAAAGAGGTGTGTACTCCTATGTTCATAGCAGCACAATTCATAATAGCTAAAACCTGGAAGCAACCCAGGTGCCCAACGACAGATGAGTGGCTGAGAAAGCTGTGGTATATATACACAATGGAATACTATGCAGCTATCAAGAACAATGAACCCACCTTCTCTGACCCATCTTGGACAGAGCTAGAAGGAATTATGTTAAGTGAACTAAGTCAGAAAGATAAAGATGAGTGTCCTATGCTTTACATTGGTTTGTTCTAGCCCTCCCCCGCCAAGAGAATTGGATCAGTCCAGTTAATTTTGCAGGCCCGCTTGGCCCCGCCCCAAGGAACCCCGACAGAGGGTTCCTGAGTTCGAGAGTTTCAGAGTTACAGAGTAAGAGAGAGTTCCACAGTGGAAGAGTTTCAGAGTTCGAGAGTTCCTGAGTTCCTGAGTTTGAGAGTTGAAGAGAGTTCCTGAGTTCCAGAGTGACAGAGTTAGAGAGTCTGAGAGTTCCTGAGTTCCTGAGTTCAAGAGTTTCAGAGTTACAGAGCAAGAGAGAGATCCACAGTGGAAGAGTTTCAGAGTTTGAGAGTTCCAGAGTTGGAGGGTTCCTGAGTGCCAGAGTAAGAGAGAGTGCTTGTGCCGCCGCAAAGAGACAGCAGAGTTCTGTTTGGTGATTAGTTGGTCTTAGTTTATGAATCGTTGTTCCTGAATAAAGAAATACAGCTTCCCTGCCCAGCCGTTGTCTCCACGTCTCTGTTACCCACCCGTGAAGCTAGACCCGCCCGGCCAGCAAGAGCCTTCCGAATTTTAACAACAGATGAGTATGGGATGATCCCACTCATCAACAGAAGCTGACTAAGAAGATCTGAAAGGGAAACTAAAAGCAGGACCTGATCAAATTGTAAGTAGGGCACCAAAGTAAAAACCCATTGGTGAGGGGTAGACATGTAGCTTCCTGGGCCAGTGGGGGGTGGGAGTGGGCGGGAGGGATGGGTCACAGTCCTTTGGTGGTGGGAATGGTGTTTATGTACACTCCTACCAAAATGTAGACATATAAATCAGTAGTTAATTAATATGAGAGGGGGAAATCAATTGTATGTCTCAAAGTTTCTCAAAAGACAAACTGAATCTTTTTAATAGATAGGTTATGTATTTGATATGCGGACTCTCTCAAAAGCCTAGATCAAGTAGATTAGAAGCATCCAATAGCACAGCTATATACAAGATACTGGGTACTGTACAGCAAACCATAACAAAGGGACTTATCAAAGTTAACCCAATTAACAAATAATGCGATGATAATATTAACTATCGATTGTCTTTTTGAACCCTAAGACAGCAGGAACCTCACATCTTCACTATAGAGACCCTACTTCCCCCAGTCCTGGAACCCTTGGATAGGGCCCACTTTCCCGTATGCATCTCCCAATCCAAACCAAATAATATTGCATCTGCCAATCACAACCTAACCAAAGCAACGATTGCCACCTCAACATGCTTCACCTCAGACTGTATCCAGAGACTTCACGTGTGGAATGACAACCCTTCAACTTCATTACTCGGGTGAGACCTTTCCTTTTATAGTACACTCTAATTTCATCTCAGGTAGTTCACTTTCTAACAAAGTCCCATAATCTAGATATACACCAGTTTCTGTGAGAGAGAGCTTATGTGCACACGTATCCATAAACTACTGCAAAATATATACCTGAAAGCAGAAGTACACTAGAGTTTGCAGTGAGTACCTCCCTAACACTTCCTCTCCACTCTTCCAAGCTTGGGATCCATGATTGCTCAACAAATTGTTTGGCTTCATATGTTAACTCTCTTTTCAATCACCAGGTTCCAGATGCCACCAGGATGCTGGCCAGGCTTCCCTGGATTGAAGACCCCACCAATATGTCCTGGATCTCTGCTTCCCCAGAGACACACCTTACTAGGGAAAGAGAGAGGCAGACTGGGAGTATGGACCGACCAGTCAACGCCCATGTTCAGCCGGGAAGCAATTACAGAAGCCAGACCTTCTACCTTCTGCAACCCTCAATGACCCTGGGTCCATGCTCCCAGAGGGCTAGAGAATGGGAAAGCTACCATGGGAGGGGGTGGGTTATGGGGATTGGGTGTTGGGAATTGTGTGGAGTTGTACCCCTCCTACCTTATGTTTTTGTTCACTAATCCTTTCTTAAATAAAAAATTTTTAAAAAATACTAGATAAATTAAAAACAAACAAACAAACAAACAAAAACAAAGACTGTGGCAATCACTTTTAAAGCAAAAAAGGTGATACTTCTTTTAAAGTCATTTTGGAAAATATTACCTTTTTGTGTCTAATTAATAAGAAAACACTATAAATCACACTTGATAATAAGGTGTTATAGCTAACTGAATATTCTTCCAAAGAAAAATACCCTTTTCCATCAAGAAATAATGATATATCTATATACAAGCTGAGGCATCTAGTCATGAAGTGCTTACAGGGAACAAAATGATTAGTTTGTAAAATTAATCTAGACTGGAGAATTAGTATCTTAATCTAATTAGATGTAAGACAGCTGTGAAGAAGAATTCATTTTCTGAAATGTACATTAATGGCAATTTTTCTTTGTTTTTTTAAATTTTTTATTTATAAAATGGAAACACAGAGATGATAGGATATGAGGGGTACAATTCCACACAATCCCTACCACCAGAACTCCATATCCTGTCCCCTGATAATTTCCTATTCTTTTTTAAATGATTTTTTAAAATATTTTTATTTACTTTTTTAAAATTTATTTTCCCCTTTTATTGCCCCTCTTATTTATTGTTGTTGTTGTTGTTGGATAGGACAGAGAGAAATCGAGAGAGAAGGATAAGACAGAGAGGGGGGAGAGAGAGACAGCTGCAGACCAGCTTCATCTCTTGTGAAGCGACTCCCTTGCAGGTGGGGAGCTGAGGGCTCGAACATGGATCCTTATGCTGGTCCTTGCACTTTGTTCCATGTGTGCTTAACCCATTGCGCCACTACCCAGCTCCCAGCGTTCCTATTCTTTAACCAACTGGGAGTATGGACCCGGGATCATTATGGGGTGCAGAAGGTAGAATGTCTGGCTTCTGTAATTTCTTCCCTGTTGAAAATGGGCATTGGCAGATGCATGCTCCCAGCCTGTATCTCTCTTTCACTAGTGGGGCAGAGGTCTGGGGAAGCGGGGCTCCAGGATACATTAGTGGAGTCATCTGCCCAGAGAAGTCCGATTAGCATCATGGTAGTGTCTGAAACTTGGTGGCTGAAAAAAGAGTTAACAAGCCAAACAAATTGTTGACTAATCATGAACTTAAAAGATGGAATATTGCAGATGGAGATTTTGGGTCTCTGTTTTAAAGATAGCTAGTAGGTCTATTTTAGGTATATACCAAAGGTCCCATGACTTTATTAGTTTTTGCCTGAGACTGACATCTGATATGAAGGTGGATCCAGGTTACTGTCTGGGGAGATGGTATCATAATTGAATAAAGGGCTAGAAAGGCTCCTAAATATGGAGAAAGTGTATAAATATTGTTGGCTGTAAACCCCATCAATTTGATCTGGGACCCATATTCACTTTAGGAGCTTATGTAACCTTTGCATCCTTGTAGGTCTGAGCTCACAACAATTTCAAGACCCATCTGCTTCAGGTAGTAGATAGAGTATGTTATCCAACCTCCCTTCAGAGGATGGAACATTCTCTATCATTGTTGATCCACACTGAGGACAAGGTCCTATGTGGACCCCCAAAGGGGTCCATTATGTTGTTCCTGATGGAGATGACCAGTGACAATGGAGAGAAGTTTCTATTCAAGGCCTAGGCCCATCATGTCTGTGTGGGTATCCCAGGACTCCCCAATTAGGGCCGCAGATGATGGGGTGGCCTGATAGTGACTAAAGAGTCATCATTAAAGTATGCCAGTCTCTTGCCCTTATTTAGGTTTTGTAGTCCTTAGTTTGATAAGGTTAGCTTTGGAGTGACTGAGGGAAGTGTAATAGGAAGTAATTGAGGAAGGTATCTAGGTTTAAGTAGACACTATTTCATTAGGAACTTTTTGGTGTCTTTTTAGGTCTTTCTATTGCTTGTTTCATTTATTGGCACACTGCAAACTATTGAGCACTTCTGCTTTCAGGTATATATTTTGTTCCAACTTTCCATTTGTTGGTATCACTTTCTATTTCTTTGAATACTGACTCATAGTTTTCAGTGTATAAGACTTTCACTTCTTTGGTCAGGTTTATTCATTGATATTTTACTGACTTTGCTGCAACAGTGAATGGGAGTGATTTCTGGATGTCTTCTTCAGATTTAGTGTTTTCATAAAGAAATGCCACTGATTTTTGCACATTGATGTTGAAGCCTGACACCTTGCTATATTGTCTAATCATTTCCAGTAGCTTTCTGCTGGATTCTTTGGGTTTTTCTATGTATACTATCGTATCATCTGCAAATAGTGAGTGTTTGACTTCTTTCCTTCCAATCTGTATTCCTTTGATTCCTTTCTCTTGCCTGACTGCTATGGCAAGAACTTCCATGGTTATAGTGGATAGCCCTGTCTAGTCCCTGATCTAAGGGGGAATGCTTTCAACTTCTGTCCGTTGAGTATGATTTTGGCTGTAGGTTTGCTATATATGGACTCCACTATTTTGAGAAGTTTTCCATCTATTCCCATTTTTGCAGTGTTTTGAGCATGAATGGGTGTTGGGTTTTGTCTAAAGCTTTCTCTGCATCTATTGAAATAATCATGTGGTCTTTGGTTTTGCTTTTATTGATGTGGTGAATGATATTGATTGACTTATGTATATTGAACCAGCCTTGCATTCCTGGAATAAATATCACTTGATTGTGATGAACAATCTTTTGATATACTGCTGTATCAGGTTGGCTAGGATTGTCTTCAATATTTTAGTATCTGTGCTTAACATAAATATTTGTCTGTAGTTTTCCCTTTTTGTTGTGTCCTTATCTACTTTTAGTATCAGGGTGATGTTGGTTTCATCGAAGGTGGAAGAGTGAGTTCCTGTTTATTTTATCATTTGGAAGAGGTTTCAAAGTTTAGGTATTAACTGTTCCCTGAAGACTTTGTAAAATTCACTCGTAAAGCCATCTGGTTCAGTACTTTGATGCTGCGAAGATTCTTAATAACTGTTTCAATTTCTTTGTATGTGATCAATGCATTTAGGTTCTGTAGTTTTTCCTGGTTCAGTTTTGGAAGGATATATGTTTCTAGGAATTTTTACATTTCTTCCAGATTCTCAACCTTGGTTTCATATAGTTGTTCTTGAAAGCTTCTCATGATTTTTTTTTTCAATTTCTGTGGTCTGTATTGTGATATCTCCTCTAAAGTTTACAATTCTATTTGAGTCTTCTTCTTCTTCTTTTTTTTTTTTTTTTTTGTGAGCCTGGATAATTATTTGTCAATTTTGTTTAACTTTTTGAAGGACTAACATTTGGCTTCATTCATCTTTTGTATGGTTCTCTTATTTTTGGAGATATTTCTTCTCTAATTTTGGTAATTTTAGTCCTTCTGGATGCTCTAGGGTTCCTTTGCTTCTCTTTTTCTAAGTGGTTAAGGAGTGTAATAAAGTCACTTACTTGAGGTTTTTCTTGTTGTCTAATGTGTGCTTGTATGCTCTAAGTAATGCTTTAGCTGTTTCCCATGTATTCTGGTAGCTTGTGTGTTCATTTGTTTCTATAAACACGTAAATTTATTGCTTGAGTTCCTCTGTGAGTCATGGTTATTAAGTAGTATGTTGTTGAATTTCCAAATTTTGTGACTTTTAGTAATTTTCTGTTTGTTATTGAGTGTTAGCTTTACTCCACTGTGGTCTGAGAAGGTGCTTGGGATGACTTCAATGATCTTGAATTTGCCATAAGGCCTGACATATGGTCTATCCTTGTGGATGTGCTGTGTGGATTTGAAAATAATGTATATTCCAGTTTCTTGGGGTGAATAACTCTGAAGATGTCCAAGAGGTCTAGTCTGTCCATCTTTTCATTTAATTCTCGTTTCTTTATTGATTCTCTGCTTAGTTAATCTGTCTAAGTGTGAGAGTAGGGTGTTGAAGTCTCCCCCTATTATTTTATTACTCTTGGTGTATTTTTGTAGCTCTTTTAGTGTTTGATGTATTTAGATGGGCCCTCATTGGATGTGTAGATATTAATAATTATTACATCTTCTTGATTGATTGATCATCTGATCATTATGTAATTACCTTTCCTATCTTTTATTAGTTTATTTAATTTAAAGTCTATTTATTAACAGATGAGAATGGCTGTTACTGCTCTTTTTTGTGGTCCATTAGCTTCTATGATAGTAGAATGACACCATCCAAAAATGGACAGTGTAAAAAAAAACATCCCATCCAAACATGGGCAGAGGATATGAACAGAATATTCACTACAGAAGAGATCCAGAAGGCTAACAAACACATGAAAAATTGCCCCAAGTCACTGATTGTCAGAGAAATGCAAATAAAGACAATGTTAAGATACTACCTCACCCCTGTGAGAATAGCATTCATCAAAAATGACAGCAGCCACAAAAGCTATAGAGGTTTTGGAGATAAAGGCACACTTCTGCACTGCTATTAGGAATGTAAGTTGGTACAACTTCCATGGAGAGCAGTCTGGAGAACCCTCACAAGACTAGATATGGACCTTTCATATGACCCAGTAATTCTTCTCCTAACAATATACCCCAAGGACTCCATAACACCCAACCTAAAAGATATGTGTACACCTATATTCATAGCAGCACAATTCATAATAGCTAAAAACTGGAAGCAAACCAGGTACCCAACAACAGATGAATGGCTGAGAAAGCTGTGGTATATATACAAAATGGAATACTCTGCAGCTATTAAGAACAATGAACCCACTCTCTCTGATCCATCTTGGATGTAGCTAGAAGTAATTACACTAAGTGAACTAAGTCATAAAGAAAAAGATGAGTATGAGATGATTCTACTCATAAACAAAACTTGAGAAAGAAGAATAGAAAGGGAAAGTCAAAGCAGGATCTGACTGAGTTTGTAGTACTGCACCAGAGTAGAAATCTCTTGGTGAAGTGCGATAGTTGATGTTCGCATTTATGGAGTGGGGATAGGAAAGGACTCAGTCCTTTGCTGGTGGGAATGGTGTTAATGTACACTCCTGTTAACTTGCAGTTCAGTCTCATAAATCAAAATTTAATTAATATGAGAGGGGAAAATTGATTGAATGTCTTAAACTTTTAAATGCACAGACCATAGGCTGAATATATGTTCCTTCAATCTAAGCACTTAAGACTTCAAACTGGTAATAGTGGGCTCAAATTTTTAATACCTTTCTGATAATGACTTGGTTGAAATCGATTTTCATTGAGATCTTAATAAATATCTGCCATTCTATTCTGGCTTTGAGAGTTTAAGTGGAGAGGTCTGAGATAGTCTAATGGGTATTCCCCTCTATGTGACTTTTTGTTTTTTCTCTTGCAGCCTTTAGGTTACTTCCTTTATCCTTACTTCTTTTCACTGTAACTATGATGTATCTTGGTGTCTTTAGCTCTGGGTTGATTCTGTTTGGGAGTCTCTGGGCCTCTTGAATCTTAAAGTCTTTTCATTTGTTTAAGGCTTGGAAGTTTTCTTCTATTATTACACTAGGATGTTTACTTCCTCTTCCTCTCTTCCTCTGGTAGGTCAATTTTGTGAATGTTACTCCTTCTGAGATCATCCCATATGTCTCTGTAGTTATTTTCAGTGTTTCTCAATGTCTTTTTTAGCTCTTTTAACTCCTTCTTAGTTTTCTCTAGCTCATACTCTGTCTAGTTAATTCTGTTTTCTGTTTCTGTTGACCTGCTTTCCCTTCCCTCAGCTTCTTTCTTCAGTTCAGTTATAGTATTAGGTTGTTCTGATATTTGTCCTTTAAGATCAGCTATCTCAGCTTTCAGTGCTCTAATTACCTCGAGGAAGCTAGTATTTTCCTTGAGGGTCTCATCTTTTGTTTCACTATTTATGAAAGCCTTTCCTCAATATTTGTCCTTATTTATGTTATTAATCAGAAAATTATTGTTTGGATAATTTTCCAAGTTTCTCCTGGGCTCTTGTCCTGATTCATTGTGGTAGCAGTTTTATTTGCTGTAGATTTAATTTTTTTAACAAAACCATAGGGTAGGAGGGGTACAACTCCACACAATTCCCACCGCCCAATCTCCATATCCCACCCCCAAAAGGATTGTTAATTAATCCTTTCTTAAATAAAAATAAAAAAAAATGGGTCAAAAAAAAATATTTAATTTTTTTTTTGGTGTGATTTGTATTTTTCTGTCCTGTCGTTATTAACTTGTTGTCCTGTGTGAATATAGGCCACAGTAGAGTGTTTTCTCTGATGAAGTCACAAACCTCAGAAAGTACTATAGCAGCCCAAGCAAAGATTAATGCTGTTCAACCAAAACCAGTTAGTCAAGCAACATCTCCACTCTAAAAACAAAAACAAACAATACAAAAAGAAAGAAAAATGAAGAAGGAAAAAGAAAAGAAAGAAAAAAAAAGTAAAGGCAAGAATAGACAATTAAGAAAATAAGCTGGGAGTCGAGTGGTAGCCCAGCAGATTAAGCGCAGGTGGCAGAGTAAGGATCCAGGTTTGAGTCCCTGGCTCCCCACCTGCAGGGGGTTTGCTTCACAGGAGGTGAAGCAGGTCTTCAGGTGTCTTCTCTTTCTCTCACCCTCTCTGTCCTCCCAGCTTCTCTCCATTTCTCTCTGTCCTATCTAACAATAGTGACATCAATAACAGCAACAATTAAAAAAGGGCAACAAAAGGGAATAAATAAATATTTAAAAAAAGAAAAGAAGCTGTCAACTATATATTCTAGATATAATGGGAAGAGAGAGGGAAAGAAAGAGGAGACACAAGGAGAGAAATAGAGAGGTATAAAGAGTCCAATCTTAGACTTCCTCTACAAGATTATTCAATAATAATAATAATAATAATAATAATAATAATAATAATAAGTACAGAAAGTGTACGGAAAGAGATTTTTCAGATCACCTTTAAGGAAAGAAAAAGAAAAGTGGAGAAAAGTGAGAGAGACAGGAGCAAGGTTCTCCCAGAATGTGTAGTACACCCAATAACATATCAGTGGAAAAAATAGCAACAGCTTATTTTGCACAACCTGGAGAAGAAGGAAAAGAGACAAGCACAAGTAATAATAATAATAATCATCATAATAGAATGAAATTAAATAAAAATCCCTGTTAGTCTGCAAATTGAACCAGTATAGATAGGCTCCACACAACCTAGTCTCCTTCTTAAGCCAAGCTAAAAATAAGCAATTACAAGAGGTAACTATCAGGCAAACTCAAGTGTTAGGGGAGAAACACAGGTGCTTTACCCCAGGCAAGAACAAGGCCCTGATTGGTCAAGCCTCCTGTCACTCACATAGAACTCCAGCTACCTTCAGTGTCCTTTGAATGACACTCATTTGAATGACAACCCTGCTTATCCAGGAATGTTGATATAGAAATTATCTCCACAGGAGGCCTACTGGGAGTAGCTGGTGTGGGGGTTGGGAACTAGCAAAACAGTAAACTCCCAGCCAATCTCCTTTTTTTTTTTTTTTTTTTTTTTATCCTTTCCCAGCCTCTGTTTGCCAGCTCAAATATAGATTATGACACTTCTTTGGTTCCTGTCTGCCCACATAGTGCACTCCTATCCCACTACTGCACTACTGACCCAGAACTTCTCTCACCTGAACTTTCCAGTTTTGAAGCAGCCTTTTTGTAGAATTCAGCCCAAGTGTTGTCTCTGAGTTGCCATCTTCACTTCACCTCCCATGTCTAATTTTCTGCTTCCACTAGCCCTCAGGATTCTAATAGCAGTTACAACTGTTACTACTTCTTCTTCTAGCGTTTGCCACAACTGTTACTAAGGATGAATCAATATCCCATATTACAGTTACAACAGTTACTAAGGATATGAATCAATATCCCAAGTTTCAGTGACTTCTCCTCTTAAAGTATTTTGGATAGCACGTCAGACAGGAAAGAAGTTATAGATGGGGAATCGGAATATTAATATTTTAACAAATAAGTTTAGATTATAAACCCATTCAATTTAACCACGTTAACTGGAATTGGCAGTGTTTGTCTCTTCTGAACTGATCACAGAAAAAATTTCCTGTTAATACTGGAGACATTTATGAAAAATTAAAGAAAGTGAGAAAGAGATAGCCTCTGAAATCTACAATGTAGTTTTATATGGGCACTACTAAGTGTATTACCTGTCTCACTGTCTCTTTGCCTCTAAATCGTATACAGGTATTAGGAAATTTTAATTTACATACTTTCTCCCAGTGTTTGTGAAACCATGATTTAAACTACAAGATAAATGACTAAACTTAGCCCTGTGTGGCTCCTTTAATTGATAAGATTATGTAAAAAATTAAATGCTGGTTATCTCCATTTGTTGTGATAATAATTGTCTAAAGCAAATATTAATATATTCCTAATATTAGAATCTGAAGTAGCCATTTTACACTTAAGACTGTCTCTGTGGCAAATGGTGTCCTAAATATTTAATTTCATATAAAATCGGGCAATACTTTATTCTTTTAAATCTTTCCCACTGTTTTAAATTTATTATCTTGCTTAGTATTTATGATACCTTGCCAAAGTCCAAAGAATACCTGGTATTGGTATTGTTATTTTCAAAGTCACTGATTACCTAAAAGTCTCTGCAAACTCTGAATGGCTTTCCCTCCCTGCCATCATTTAGTTGTTTACCTTGAGCCTCAGAAACTTTCCCTAGATTGCTACTGTAGACTTTGCAAAATATCATCAAGTTTTTCAGTATCCCTCAACATTAGTTGTAGTTTAAGCCGTGTGCTTGTGTGTGTGTGTGTGTGTGTGTGTGTGTGTGTGTGTGTATTATTAGTGTTGTTTTTAGAAAAGGTAGTATTTCAAATCAGTAAAGACATAGACCTTTTAAAAATGTACAATGGTACATTGGTACAATGGTACCAGAGAGATAGGACAATGATACAGGAAATAGGTTTTAATATCTATGATCTCAGTGGCTCTAGATTCAAACCCTAGCACCACAGTATACAAGTGTTGAGCAGTGCTATGTGGTCTCTTTTTTTTTTTTATGTCATGAAAATAAGTAAATATTTAAAATAATGTGCAAATGTTTTCACTATAACTGATCCACTATTATGGAGGGGGCAAACATTTATGCTATTTCATGTTACAGCACAGTGAAGGAGAATTCTAAATTTAAGTGAATTAAAAAAAAAACAACTTTTTTTCCTAGTCAGAGTGTATTATAGTCTTTATAACTGACATTTCTAAATCAACAATTCAATATTACTATAAAGTTTGACATATTTGATTAGTTACTAAAAAGTGTTAAAATTTTAACTAAGTTTTAAAAAGTTATAATGAAGTTAAAAACTAAGAGTCATACTTAGGATGTGGAATATACATGCTAAACAATTATTAATGTTAATTTACAAAACATCACATAGTTAATAAATACAAAAGTGAATTAATTTAAAAGCTATATAATTCAAACTTATGAAATAATCAACAGTATTAACAATTACATAAATAAATATAAAATATTTTTTAACTAAATTAGAAGAGCTTAGAACAAAATAAAATCTAATTATGATACTTTCAGCTGCTTGTTTTATTCATTGCTTATATATATATATATATATCAAACATTTCTATAGAACAATTTGAGAATGAGTATCAAAAACCTTGAAATATCCATGCCTTTTGAATCATTTCTAGGAATTTATCCAGAAAATATAATTAAATGTTAGCCCAACTAAGTATGTTTAAGGATTTTTCTCACACTGTAATTTTTGAGGAGGTGGGGTAATGAAACACTTAAATATTCAAGAATAAAAAATAAAATTAAGAATGTTATTGTTCTCAAAAAGGTCACATACTCCATTGAAATAATACACTTCCCTGAAGCTATTTAAAATGGCCACAGCATTGCTTATATGAGAAGGTGGTTATAAAATGTAATTTGTGCTATTTGACACCAATTATATAAAGATTTCTAGCTCCTTTTCATAGAGAAAATCAAACAGATACATTGTGTCATACCTGAATGGTAAAAATGGCATAAAGATTATTTCAAGTATTCTTAAAGTCTTAAGCTTTATCATATTATCATTATTTTAAAAATCTCACAAAGCAAGGTGAAATATATGTATGCAACTCAGCTTTTAAAAGTGATAAAGTCACAGTCACCTTCTTCCCTTCATCTTGAATGAAGATTGATGGAATCATGTTAAGTAAAATAAGCCAAAAAGAGAAGCATAAATATGAGATGATCTCACTCACATATAGAATCTGAAAAACAAAAATAGAAAAGGGAAATAACATAGAACTTAGACTGGGCTTGGTTTACTGCACCAAAAGCATTTGTGTCCTGGTCCATTATGGTGGAAAAGGACCTAGGCTTAGGATGAGAGTGTTTTGCAAATACCTATCATGGTGAGATGAGAAAGTATACCCATGTGTCAATAACTGTACTATAAAGCATTAACTTCCAACCCTCACTTCATAAAAAAAAAAAAAAAAAGAAAGAAAGAAAAAGAAAAAAAAAAAAGAAAAGCCTCACACAAGTAGTAACTGACTCCCTTTGTATATGAAGTAGTATGTTTCTAGTTCCCAAAACTACTTTCTACTTTGTTACATTGACGAGACAAAACTAATTCTGGGCTTAACGTTTTCCAGTCTGATAGGCATCTTAATTTAAATAACACTTCAGTTAATCTCAGTAATAGACATTGACCACTTAAACACTGGCAGTTGTGGTAGGGACTTTATATGCATTATCTCACTTTATTCTCATAACATTTGAATGTATTTCTCATATTTCCAGTGAAAAATAAGTTGGGATGGTTATAGAAGAAAGTTTCTTGACCAATGTCTGATTTAGGCATATCTGCATTGTAGTGTGTCTTTTTAACTCCAGAGTACTAGCCTTTATCTGAATTCAATAGTTAAGACATTTTAACCACACAAAATTGAAATGAAATACTGTTCTAATATAGACAGTTCTGCATGTTAATAATTGTATGACATGACATCCCTGAGTTGGTGCTTATATATTTTTTGCATATGACAATAGAGTGTTAAATTATTGAAAATATATAGGATTCTTTTACAGACAACTTCCCTATGCTTAGTCATAAAGGAGAAAATGGTATACATTCCTTATGATTACATAGAATATCAGTAGACTCAATAATTTAAGGTGAATCTATTGTGTAATTTGTGAACTTTGCCAATCAGAAAAAAAAATACTGTTTGCTTTCCTCTTCAAAAGATCCTATAGCTCTTAACTGGAATAGAAGACTAGGAAATGATGATAAAGTCACTTGAATGCTGAGAAAAGGTTTAAGTGAGAGATGAACTGGGGCCTAAAGGAGGTGATATCTTTGGTATTTTATATGCATTTGTTTTTAAGACATCGTCTTCACAATTAATACAAAGAAAGAAGGTGTCACAATTGTTTTCTTTTTTTCATTGAGGGAATTAATGCTTTATAGTGCAGTAATTGTCACATGCATATAATTTCTTTTTTTTAATTAATTAATTTATTTAAGAAAGGAGTCATTAACAAAATCATAGGATGGAGGGGTACAACTCCACACAATTCCCACCACCCAATCTCCATATCCCATCCCCTCCCATGATAGCTTTCCCATTCTCTGTCCCTCTGGGAGCATGGATCCAGGATCATTGTGGGTTGCAGAAGGTGGGAGGTCTGGCTTCTGTAATTGCTTCCCTGCTGAATATGGGCATTGACTGGTCCATCCATACTCCCAGTCTGTCTCTCTCTTTCCCTAGTAGGGTGAGTCTCTGGGGAAGCGGAGCTCCAGGACGCATTGGTGGGGTCTTCAGTCCAGGGAAGCCTGGCCGGCATCCTGATGACATCTGGAACCTGGTGGCTGAAAAGAGAGTTAACATACAAAGCCAAACATATTGTTGAGCAATCATGGACCAAAAGGTTCGAATAGTGGAGAGGAAGTGTTGGGGGGTACTCACTGCAAACCCTAGTGTGCTTCTGCTTTCAGGTATATATTTGCCCTAGTTTATGGATACCTGTGAACATATGCTCTATCTCCTGGAACCTGGTCTATATGTAGGTTTTGGGACTTCCTTAGGAAGTGAACCACCTGGGATGGAATTAGAAAATACTGTGAAAGGAAAGGTCTCATTGAGTGAAGAAGCTGAAGGGTTGTCGTTTCACACCTGAAGTCTCTGGACACAGTCTGAAGTGAAGCATGCTGGGGTGCCACTTGTTGCATTCTTCTAGTGTTTGCCACTTGTTGCATTGATTAGGTTGCAATCAACAGATGCAATATTATTTGATAAGAATTGGGAGAAGCATATGGGAAAGTGGGCCCTACCCTAGGGTCCCAGGACTGGGGGAAGTTTAGGCTCTATAGTGAAAATGTGAGGTTCTTGCTGTCTTAGGGTTTGAGAAGACAATGGATAGTTACTGTTATCATCACATTATTTAGTATTTGGGTTAGCTTTATTTCATTATGTACCTGCCCCCTCCCAGTTCTCTCCTACCACCCCCCTCCTCCCCCCAGAATTTCTTGCTTTAATGCAGTACACCATATCTAGTTTATGATTCATTTTGTTTTCTCTCTCCTGTTCCTAATTAATAGGTCCCACTTATAAGTGCAATTATTTGGTATTGGTCCTTCTTTTTTTGGCTAATCTTACTTAACCCGATGTCTTCCAGTTCATTTAAGGTGATGCAAAGGAGGCTTCATCATTTTTAACAGCTGAGTAGTATTCAATCATGCTTTTATACCTTTTTATGTTTTGCCACTAATCTGTTGTTGGACATCTGGGTTGCTTCCAAGTTTTGGTCACAAGAAATTGTGCTGTTATAAACATAGATATACTCAGGTTTTTCTGTCTCTCTTACTCTATCTCTTTTCTGATAGGTGTTTTTGTTTCCTTTGGATAAATTCCAGGGAATGAAATTATAGGTACATATATTAGGTTTATTTTTAGTTTTCTAAGAAATCTCCAGACTGCCTTCCACAAGGGCTGGACCAATTTACACCTTCATCAGCAGTGCAGAAGTGTTCTTTGTTACCACATTCTCTCCAGCATTCGTTGTTACTATCTTTTCTAATATATGACATTCTCACAGGTGCAAAGTGATATCTCATTGTTGTATTTATTTATATGTCTTTGACAATTGACTTTGAGCACTTTCTCATGTGTCTGTTGACATTTTGGACCATTTCTTCTGTAAAGTTTCTGTTCATGTCCTCACCTCATTTGCTTTATTATTTTTTTTGGTGTTAAGATTACTCAACTCTTTATGAATTTTTATTAGTCCTTTATCTGAAGTGTGTTATATAAAAATCCCTTCCATATTATAAGATTCAGATGGATAGATTTCTAGACACATATGCCCTTCTGAGACTAAACAAGGGAGAATTGCAAAACATGAAAAGACCAATTATAGCCAAAGAAATTAAAATTGTAATAAGACTCTCCCCAACCAAAACAAACAAACAAAAAAAAGTCAGGCCCAGATAGTTTTCCAGATGAATTCTACAAAACCTTTAAAATGGAGATATTGCCCATATTCTTCAAGATCTTTCAAAATATCAAAGTCACAAAAATGTTCCTTAACACCTTCTACAAAGCCAATATCATCCTGATACCAGAAGCAGATAGGGATGCAACTAAAGAAAACTACAGACTAATACTCTTAATGAATATAGATGCTAAAATATTCAACAAGACCTGGCTAATTGGATATAGCAGTACATTAAGAAGATTGAACACCATAACTAAGTAGGCTTTATCTCAGGGATGTAAGGCTGGTTCAACATACGTAAATCAATAAATGTGATTCACCATATCAACAAAAGGAAAACTAAACGCACATGATTATTTAAATAGATTCAGTAAAAGATCCAACACCTGTTCATGACCAAAAATTAAAAAATGGGAATAGATGAAAAATTCTTCAGACTACAAACAACATACTCTATGTTGAGAAGCTAAAAGCCTTTCCTTTCCTATAAGATACAAGGCAGGGCTGCCCACTGTCACAATTACTATTCTACATAGTGCTGAAAGTTCTAGACATAGCATAGGCAAAAGAAAAGAGTTAAGGAATTCAGATCAGAAAAGAAGAAATTAAACTATCAGCATTTTCAGATGATATAATAGTATATATAGAAAGTCATCAATATTCTAGTAAAAAGCTCCTGGAAATTATTGAACAATACAGTAAAGTTGAAGGCTACAAAATCAATATATAAAAATCACTGTTGTTCATCTATGCAAACACTAAATTAGAAGAAGACATCCATATGTCAATCCCCTTTACTATAGCAGCAACAACCATCAAATATTTAAGAGTAAAGTTAACAAAGAATATGAAGGATGTGTATGTTGAAAGCTATTTTCTCCAAGGAAATAGAAACAGAAAGAAATGGAAAGATATTCTATGCTCATGTATAGGAAGAAAACATTGGCAAAACACTCCAAAAAGGTCTCCAGGATTCAAATCCAACAACAAAGAAAACAAAACCAAAAATAAAGCAATGGAACTATCTGCACAGTTGTTTTCTATCTCAGTACTAGTGTCTTGATCAATTCACACATCAGAGGTATGCTAAATCACAGTCTTAACTGTTTTTTTTTTTCCCATAAGTACTTAAGATCTCATCACAAAAGGTCTATCTCTTCAACTTCATTTGAAATAAGAGTTGTAGTAACTTGCCTGTGGAATTTCACTGAGCTTTAAAGAATGAGGAAATAAATCAATGTGTGGTAATAGTACGAGTAATTGTTCTAAATGATACTGTGTATTGCAGCAAGGACAGATTCACATCAAATCAGCTTTCTAACTGCTTAAACTTGAAGCAAGCCAAAGAAGTCAAATAAAAAAAAATTATTTGAACAGATAGGAAATCAGGACTACCTCATCAGTCTGTCTTCAGACACTCTAAGTTATAACTAAAGCAGGAGGGCACTGAATTAGAAGTTAGAATGCTACTAATGATAATAATACTAAGTAATTACAACAGTTAACATTTATTAATGATACCTTTGGGGATTTTTGTTTATTTAGTTTCTTTTACGCTGAAAACTATTTTTAAAAGTAAATTTTAGGGCTAGGCAGTGGTGTGCTTGCTAGAGCACAAACATTATCATGCTCAAGGACCCCAGTTAAAGCCCCTGGTCCCAATCTGCAGGGCGTGAATCTTCACAAGTGATGAAGCAGTGTCTTTCTGTCTCTCCATCTCCCCTGGCCTCACAATATCTCTGTTTCCAACCCAAAAAAATTGAAGGAAGAAGGTAAGAGAGTGGCGTCCTGGAACAGTGATTTTGTCCTATAGGCAGTAAGCTCCAAGCATAAGCCTAGAGGCAAAAATAAGCCTATTTTTACTCCGCATTTTAATAACTATATTATTGTTATTTTCCAGAGCTCTGGATTTTGATGGTGCTAAGGGTTGAACCTGGAGGCTCAGAACATGAGGCATGAAATATTAAGCTCTCTATTTAGCTTTTCACTCCTTTCATCGTTGAAAAGACAGAAACTCAAAATTGATAAGTGCCCTCCCACTATGTACTTGAATAGTCAATAGGCAGGAATTTTACAGAAGCCACCATATTAGTTATTTAAGACTGTGCCGTGCTGTGCCACACACAATGGAGAGGGACACTAAAGAATAATCACAATACAGGTAACAGAGTATGCTCAAATTGCTGGGATAATTCTCATGTGCATTATACATTATGAATACTGTGCTTTCCTCAGTGTTCAATGCCTAAAAAGAAGATATAATAAAGTTGAGGCTCTAGAGCTAAAATTTTGATCAAATGTAAAAGCATTTATCTCTTTCCTATTGCTTACAGTTTTTCACTTCCCCTAGTCTTATACCTCCATTTACACTGGCATTCTCTCTCTCTCTTTCTCTCTCTCTCTTTCTCTCCCTCTCTCTAATAAAGACAGAGAGGTAAAGGCAGAGGCAGAGGCAGAGGCAGAGGCAGAGGCAGATAGAGAAACAACGGCATGGTAGCTATCTTTTATGTAGCAGGGGCCAGGCTCCAACCAGGGTTGCACACTTGACAAAATAGCATACTATCCAAGTGAACTATTTGGTGGACCTGGCATAAAGTTTCTTATCCCACCTCCATGAATTCATGAAAATACAAATAATTTGAGCAGCTGCCAGTCAATAAGAAAAAGCACCGCTGTGTGAAATAGTTACTGTGGGATTTTTTTAAAAGTCCTGTTGTTGACTTTTTAAGATACAAAACAAAATTATGACTAGGGTCGTGTTTTGGGGGACCCAACGTGGCCACGTGCAGAGGTCCTCCACAGGTTTGTAGTAGTTCCGATGAAAAGAAATTTTCACAGGACACGAATTCAAGGGTATGATTTCTGGATTCTTTATTTAATTGTGTAAAGTATAGATTTTAGGAAAAGGGAGGGACTCAGGAGAAGGGATGTCCAGAGGGCATATTGGACCTAAAAATACAGCAAGAGGAGCAGGGAACCAAAAGACCCCTCTTCATCCTTCTGTCCCCCAGTTTTACTCCTGATGTCACCCTAAAGCTCGCTTTTCATTGGCTGCCCCCTCTTTCTATAACCTAAAAGTAACCCTCCACCAATTTAAGATCCACTTTTCATGTGCAAACCTCTGTTCTATAAGTGTGTGTCCCTGTTCCACGTGTGTGAAGTTAGAAAAAAATAATCCTCAGGAGCTCCTTTCCTTGAGCATTCCCTCAACAGTCTCAGTTATAGAAACCTGTAAGATTTTAATCCCTGAAGCCCCTGGGATTACAGTAATTTGACACTTGTTGAAAGGCTTCAAACTATTGTAGACAGAAGTTAAAATTTTCTGTCTCAAGGACTTAAGCAAGTTAATTAAAGGTCATGTTCCATCGCTGGGGAGCCAGAGACAACCCGAACTGCCCCTGCGGCTATGGACAGACTATGACCCACATAGTCAACAACTGCCACCTCTCCAGATTCAAAGGAGGTCTCCAAACTTTATAGCAGGCTCTACCTGAGGCTGTTGACTGGCTACCAGAAGGGCAAACACTAGAAGAAGAAGAATTAAAGGTCAAATTCATTAATGCTTCTTAGTTTGGTGTTTGCTACATTTTAATTCCCATGTGTCCAACGTTTTAATTCCTTAATTTATTTTGACAAACTGCTTTTTAGTTTGGTGTTTTCTCAATCCCAATTATAACTGCCTTATGTTGGCCTTCTTGACAGAAATAAATGAATCTTTTATTGATCTCATCATTTGAATACTAACCACAAGAATGCAGAAATAATGACTTTTATTTATTTGTTTATAATTTTTTTAGACAGTACTTCTACTGATTTCAGATTGTAATAATTTCAAAATATACATTCCAAATCCAACATCTTCAAAGGATGATTTATCAAGTGCCAGAACCCACAAAAAATTATATTGTATCTTTTCTTTAGTAAAGTGAAAAATGAGTCAATGTCCTTGAAAAGCTAAAAAAAAGGTACAGGGTACTTCTAGTGAACCCACTCAGCTATCATAAGATCATTCTCTGGTTCAGCAGTAAAAAGTTACTTTTGCTTTTCAGACCATAGTTATTCATTCTGAAACATACTTCCCACCTTTTATGCTAATCTACTCAACTCACTCAAATAACATAAGAATGTGCAATAGATTATTAACATTTGACAGCAAAGCCATCAAAATGTCACTGACATTATATGACTAAATGTCATTTAGGTGAATCATACACAGATACTATTAATCAATGCAATACCCCACCCATCCTGTAATTACTCCCTCAAAATTAATAATAAAAGGTCTAAGAAATGAACTGCCTTTTTAGAAAAGTCATTACTCAAACCCAAGCATTTCCTGAGTTGTCTAAAAACCCTCCAGTTAAATGCTTTGTGCAACATTCAATATGTAACACTGTAGCTAGTGGAAAAAGCAAACATAGAAGGGAGAACTCTGTTGTCATGCTGAAAAGTGCTTTAAAGAAGATTGTCATTTGAAACTTTGTCATCAGCAATGAAGGTTTCCAAATGCAGCTGAACCCAGAATTCTGACTGTGGTATGTTTTAAAGTCCAACAATCTAAAAATTCTGTCACTTCTGTTTTCTAAAAATGTGTAAGAAAATAAGTTAAGAATAGTTTATATTGATTAAAACTTTGAGATTAGTTATATCTGCTACTTCAAAATATTGCAGACATTAAAACTGAAAGTAATATCATCATATTTGTTATTTTTAAGCATTCTTGTTTACCTTGCATGTAAAGCAAATGCCTCCTTTCTGCAGTTTTGGCTTTCTAAAAAATGTATTTTTTTTTGCTCTAAAACTAGTTCTTAACTCAAAAATATATTAAATATGATTACTTTTTAAATTATGTATTTTAATTCCTTTCTAATGAAATTGTTCATATAAAATGTTTTAGTACATATTAATCAGTCAAATATAAAATCTAAATATGAATTTATACCTTAAAATGAATGAGACAACTATGAACTTTATTGTGGTTTAAAGTAGTAAAAAAACTGTTTTTCAACCTGCAATCTTTGTTTTTTCATGATTTTAAAGATGATAAGAAAATTAAAGCTTTCTTTTAACATTTTTAGTTTTATATCAACTTTGATTTGAAGATTAGGGGTTTAATTTCTAAATATAAATTTAAGGTTAAATTATTTAAAATAGTTACTGATTTGAAATAAGTGTTCTTTTCTTTAAGAAAAATGAATAGCAATGTATTAAACTTATAAAACACACTAAGTAGGAAAGTATGTTCAAATGTAGTCTCTAAAACTTATTTCTACTAAAGAATATTTAAAGCCTATAGGTTAAAAATGTCTATTTCATTGAGAATCTCATAGAAAATCAGTCTACATTTCATTATAGACTCTTCTACTTAAAATAGTTGGCTTTTGCTTGTCATCAAATTTATAGAAAAATTTTTAGTTTTGTGGAAAATAAGAAAATAATATAAAATAGTCTAAGAAATAGCACTTAGTCACTGCGTCTTGCATTGTGGAAATGTTGCTATTTTGCTTCCCTCTTCATTTTAGTTAATTTTTAACTTTTTCCCCCCTTACAACTGTTATTTATTCCATGAAAATACATATAGCATTTAGACCCTAATTTAAACTAGTCCTGTAGGTCAGGTAGCCCAACTCTTTGGTTCAAGTCTGAAATCACATATTCATTAATGCTCTATCTTCTTAGTAACCTTATTGACACTGTTATACTCAATAAATTGCTCTATTTCACAGAGCACTCCTAATATGAAAAATATCTTTACCCCCTTTCAGTATGATAATTTAAGATTACTATGGGAAAATATATTCTCCAGTGGGAAATTATACTTATCAATTATTTGAACTGCCTTGAGAAAAGTAGGGAATACACTTTCCACATAGTAACATCTAATTTTAACTGAATGACTCTCAAATATCAGAATGGAAGTAACTTTACAGTTGAAGACTCTTTTCAGGAAAGATAAATGCTGCATAATCGTACTTAGCACCTATAAAAATGGGTGTTTTGCTATATTGAAAACAAAGATGAAAGCTGAATTATCACTAATAGATAATATCTTTCTTAAATGGAGCATAGCCTTCCTAAAAAAAATAGGATATTACATATTCAGTGATATTTAAAAGTCAAATGTCGCATAAAAATTTCAACTGTAGCAACTTTTAAGCAGTATGTATTTTCTCAAAACAGCTATTTTATAATGGTTGCAAACTAGAAACACAAGAATCACCTGTGGAATTTATTTTTAAAAAAATGAATGTATACAATTGTCAGGTTATGATGCTGTACACCCAAAACTTATAGTTTTTTTTTCTCTTTTTATTCATGAAGACTATTTTAAAAGCTTGTGAGTCTCTATACCCGTAGCTATCTTTAGCAATAATCCCAGCTGAGATCCAAGAATTTGAATTTTAATAAGGTCTGAAATGATATTGGTGCTGCTGCTGGTTGTTCAACATTTGAGAACCACTGTTTAGCTCTTCCCTTAAGATCTCAAACATTATTCTTCATTTTGACACCCTGCCCTGTTCTAGACAATATCTGGATATGCATTATTTAATAAAGAAGGCAAAATCCTTACCAGTTGCAAGACCTATACTCTAGCAGAGGCATCAGAAAATAAATTAAATAAATGAACATATATACTTATCTACAAACTGGTTTACTACAGTGGACTCAGGAGTCCCCCTGAGTGAACAAGGAAGCAACCTCTGAGAAGATTGTAAAAGGCAAACACTGAAAGCTGAGAAGGCAGCTGAGTGAAGAGTGAGGAAAAGAGCTATTCCAGGCAGAGGAGCTCTGTCTAAGAGGGCCTTAGGGTGGGAAATATTTTGATGTGTTTAAGAAATTGGTATGTGACCTGTGTGACAGGAACACAGAGACTGAGCACTAGGATAACTAGAATGAGAGGAGAGGATGAGGTAAGCGAGCACAACATTGCAAGGGGCCTATAATGGGAAGTTTGGCTTTACTCCAAAGGTTTTGACCAAATTTTTGTTTTCATAAAAGTACAATACTCTATACTTGAAGTGGAGGAACGGTGGTGATAGTGGGGATGTTGTTAGAGCAGTCTAGTAGACAGTAGTGGTTTAGGTAGGAGTGATTTTAGGTAGAAGAGAACACATTAGGCAGTTTCTAACATCAAAATATAAAAGTCACAGATATATAAGCACAGACATGGCAGTTGTTTTTAAAGAACCAGAGTGAGTTCAATTTTAATAATATGGAAACAACTCAGTAAGTCAAGTTAGAAATTAAAATGTAATTGTGTATATACCTGAGATACACCAAATACAGGAGCAGGATTAACAGTGATTATCCCTTTATCTTTTGCACAGTAAGAAAAATTCATGTTTTTTTTCTTATAAAATCCCTAATTTCAATGAAAAGAAAAAAAGCCCATTTGTGTGTGTACACACACAATATGCAATATACAAAGTATGATTTGCAAGATGAATAAAATATAGTTCTTGTCTTTAATAATTTACAGTTTATTGGGAGAGATGATTATAAAGACAGTGCAATGGTTTTAAAATATTAGAGTGCATAAGAATTATCTTTTGTATTGATTCCAGGTACCAATTACTCCATTCACAACCAGTGCCATAATAGATTTAATACAAACTGTTTTCTATACTCCATTCCCTCTATCTGGAAATATTTGAACTCCTTGCCCTTCTATTCACTTTCAAGAATCAAGCCACATACTACTTTTAAGAGTACTTTTAAAGCAGTTTTAGATTTATGACACAATTGAGAGGCAGGCCCAAAGATTTTCCATGTATTTGTTTGTTTTTGCTACCAGGGGGAGCACTGGGGATTTGTCATGGCAACTCCACTCCACTGCTCCTGTATTTTTTATGATAAAGATGGAGAGAGAGAGAGAGAGAGAGAGAGAGAGAGAGAGAGAAGAGCTACCTATGGCACCTTTCCACAACAAATGAAGCTTACTCCTGCTGTTGGATACCAGGGACCTGATTGTAGGTCCTCAAGCATAGTAATGTGTGCACTACAAGGTGTACCGCCACCTGGCCCCTTTCTGTGTATATTTGACTCCACACATACATAGCCTCCCATTATTAATTTCCAGACACAATTTTTTCCCGCAGTGAAGGGAGACAGGCAGGAATGTTTCCTCCAGCCAATTATGCATGACAACATCTTTTTTTTTTTTCCAATTTCACTTTATTGAGGAATGGTTGATGTATAGGGTTGTTGTTACAAGGGTACATATACATAAGACATACTACAATAAACAAGACAGCTGTAAGTAAGTACATTCACTATCCACCAAACCATCATCCTGTTCCATAGGAGTTTAGATCACCCTTCCCCTCTCCCCTTACCCTGTTGAGTCTCTGAATATGTTATAGACCATTGAGGATTCACCCTGTATTTTTCTTTGCTTTGATTTGTTCTTAGATTTCCACCTCTGAGAGAAGTCATCTGATATTTATTCTTTTCCTTCTGGCTTATTTTGCTCAGGAAAATTCTTATAGTTTTAGCTATGTTGTAGTAAAGGAGAATATGTCCTGTTTCTTACAGCTGTGATATATATATAGGCCACAACTTCTTTCACCATTTGCTATTTTTAGACAGTTGGGATGTTTTCATATGTTTGTTATTACAAATAGCATTTCTACAAACATAGGTCTGCATAGATCTTTTGGAGGGGAATTTTTTTGTTCTTTGGAAAGATACCTAGGAGAACAGTGGTTGAGTCATATGAGGTTCCTTTCTAGTGTTTTCAGAATCTACACCAATTTGCATTTGTTCCAACAGTGTAGTTACTGCCCTTTTTTGTGGCCCACCCCACCCCCCCACAATATCCTCTCTAGTACTTATGATTTTTGTTCTTTTTGATGTAGGTCATTCTCACAAAAATGAGGCAGTATCTTACTGGTGTTTGATTTCCATTTTTCTGGTAATCAGACATTTTTGAGCATTTTATTCAAATCTTAGTTGGTCATAAAAGTTTCTTCTTTAATAAAGACTGTTGTGTTCTATCTCTCAGTGGTGTTGTTTCATTTTTATTACTTAGTTTTGTAATTTTTCTTCTTTTCTTAGGATTTTGTTTGACAAATAATAAATTCCTTTCCCATCTGTGGCATGTGTCTCTGTTTGCTATGCAGAGCTTTTCAATTTGATGTATTCTCAGTGCATTTTCCCCCTTCCTGTTGGGCTAAGTCTCGAAAGACAAACACCAAAGCAGACACCATGTCGTTTTCTGCCAATATTTTCTATGCATTTTATGTTTTTTTGCCCTAACATCTAAGACTTTGACTCATTTTTGAATTCAACCTTGTGCATTCTAGGAAATAGTAGTGGTCCTGTTTCATTGTTCTCCATATGACCATCCATTTTTATTGACACTGCTTATTAAATTGACTTCCCTTTTCACCATTTAATGCTCTGGACTCCATTGTCATAAATGAGTTAATCTATGTGAATGCTTATTTCTAGACCCTCATTTCTATTCCAATGATCTCAACTATTTTTGTTCCAGTACCACACCTGTAATATTATTACTTACATCTTTTAAATTTATTTATTTATTTATAAAATAGAAATATTGATAAAACCATACAATAAGAGGGGTACAATTCCATATAATTCTCACAGCCAGAACTCCATATCCAATTCCGTTCCTCGAAAGTTTTCCTATTTTTTGCTCCTCTGGGAGTATGGACCCAGGATCATTATGGGGTGCAGAAGGTGGAAGGTCTAGCTTCTGTCATTACTTCCCTGCTGAACATGGGCACTGGCAAGTTGATACATACTCCCACCATGTCTCTCTCTTTCCCTTGTAAGGTACAGATCTGGGGAGGTGGGGCTCTAGGACTCCTTGGTGAGATCATCTGCCCAGGGAAATCACATTGGCATCATCGTAGTGTCTTGACCCTGGTGGCTGAAAAAGAATTAAGATATAAGGCAGAACAAATTGTTGAACCTAAAGACAAGAATATTGCAGATGAAAATATGGGGTCTCCATTTTGGAAAAAGCTAGTATGTCTATTTTAGGTATATTCCAAGGATCCCATGACCTTACTTGTTTTTATCTGAGCTTTACATCTAACATGCAGGTGACCTGTTATTGTCTGGGGAGATGGTATCATAGTTGGATTTTTACATTTCTATTGTAAAAAATTAAGAATTCTGGGGGATTTTGCTGAGGTTTATAAAAAGGCATGTTTGCTAGGTAAATAAAAAACGTGGTAACAAAATAAGCACAGATCAGCCAGCCATGTGGTATTGGCTTTAGTCCTCATGTGTTATTTACCAACATTCAGCTACAATACGTGTGGATTTCAGAAGATCAGACAAGAACAACAACATCTGAAGGGGGCTAAAGGCAAAAAGTGAGAAGGGGGGAGTTGGGAGTAGCACAAGGAACCGACGCGTAAGGATCCTGGTTCAAGCCTCCGGCTCCCCATCTGAAGGAGAGTGGCTTCACAGGCGGTGAAGCAGGTCTGCAGGTGTCTATCTTTCTCCCCCTCTGGATCTTCCCCTCCTCTTTCCATTTCTCTCTGTCCTATAACAACAACAACAATCACTACAACAATAAAACAACAAGGGCAACAAAAGGAAATAAATATTTTTAAAAAGTGAGAAGGGATGAATTTCAGTCATAGGCTTGTTTAAAATAACCTCCATACTCATCATCTCTTTTAAGTTTATGTCTTTTGCTGTAAGTTATGACATCAGTCATATGCTAATCAAGTGCATAGCCCATAATTCCCAATATAAAACATAGGTTTTAGAAAATAGTTTGATATTTTATAATTGAAGTGCATTTCAAATTTTAAGAATGAGAAAGATTAGGGTGGGGAAAATAGTTTTCTTGGATAGTACAACTGTGTTGCCCTGTGAACCCAGCCTCCATCACAATGGAGGCAGCTTCATGTTGTATTATCTTTCCTTCTTCCTTCTGTTAATTATTATTTTAAACACTTTTAAAAAATATTTATCTATTCATTCTTGGACAGAAACAAAAAATTGAGAAGAGAAAGGAAGATAGAAGGGAAAGAGACAGAGATACAGAGAGACACTTGCATCCCTACTTTACCATTCATCAAGATTTCACCCTGAACTGGGGTCCTTGCACATTGTAGTGTTTGCTTAACCAGGTGTACTAATACCTGCCCCTTTTCCTTCTCCATCTCTCTGACTCTCTTTCTCATTCTCACTCTCTGAAAATGTTATACTGGAGAGGTAATCTTCAAGGAGGAGAAAAAAATGAATGGAAGTGATTAGTTTGCTAAAGATAGAAAAAAATGAAAATATATGTGTTTTTTTTAAATTTATTCATTGGAGGATTAATGGTTTACAGTTTGATACTGGGTCAAACCAGGTAGACAAGAAAGAATGCTTTATGTGGAAATATATTACTTCATTTTTGTTGAATATTATCTATTTATATCTAATTTGTTTTTCTTATACTATTAGTGCTTAATGGTTCACAGTACAGTTGTTGGCACATGGGTACAATTTCTCATCTCTCCATTATGAATGTTTGCAAAATACTCCAGCCCTATTTAGATCTTTTTTCTCCATTGTATACCTGAACCCCAAGACACCTCACAACCCAAAACCCCTTTTGTCTCCTTCCCCAGAGTTCTTTGCTACTTTTTAAAGAATTATCTATGATGCTATGTATTCCTGGATCACCATTACAGTTATCTTTCAGACTCCAATTTTTTATGACTTGATTATTTTTAATTCTAAGAAGTTATTTATAACTATGTTTTAGCTCTAACACCAGTGCCTGTTTTATAACTATATTGTGGTTATTCGTGATAACAAGATGCTAAAAAAAAACAGCTTTAAACTCTAGTTCCCCCAAAATCTGTTTGGATAGCAGCTCACTTAAACTTATCTGCATTAAAAAGCTCTATCCTTCCAGGTAGGAGATGCTCAGTGGGTCTGAATAAGTCCCCAGAGACTGTTAACAAAATTAATGTTTTACTTTGTCTTCTCCCTAAGTATAATTTATTTCTCTGCATCTTCTCCTTATCATAAGAAAATTATGGATGTGGTAGTAGAGATTAAGTTACTATGATTTCAAAGATCCTTTATAGTTTTGAGAACACATTATAAAATGTAGAATTTGAGATAGTTCATCAGGTAGGTTTGGGTCTTGCCATTATCAGAACCCAGGTTCAAGTCCCAACACCAAATGCAAGCACTACAGCAACTACAATTTGCTTTGGTGCTTCTTCCACCACAGTAATAAAAAGAATCAAATATCAAGACAGGAGCACTGGAATCATACGTGCACCACACCTCAATTCTATATATATATATATTTTTTTTTTCTCCTATTTTATTTGTCTAACTTGCGTTCCAACCATAGTTGGGGCAGATACTAAACTAAAAATCACTTAGTAGGTATAAACAACAAAGATGTGTTCTTTTGCTTCATATATATAACATGTATAAGAATGGGTTGTAAAAGAGCTATGGAAAAATAATTTGCTGAAGTCCATTCTGCAGACATTCACATCCTGGTTTATTTTAGAGTACCAACCTGAAATCATCTATTTCTTCACAAAATTATTGAAAATAAAAAAAGTATTTTGTCAGTGTAAAGATGAAAGTGGAGGCAGGGTGCCCCAGAGGAATTCATTACTAGGGAGGTGCCTCAACAAAAGTAAAAATAAGGAAACGGAGTCGGGCAGTAGAGCAGCGGGTTAGGCACACGTGGCACAAAGGGTAAGGACTGGTCTAGGGATCACGGTTCGAGCCCCAGCTCCCCACCTTCAAGGGAGTTGCTTCACAGGTGGTGAAGCAGGTCTTCAGGTGTCTGTCTTTCTCTCCCCTTCTCTGTCTTCCCCTCCTCTCTCCATTTCTCTCTGTCCTATCCAACAATGATGATATCAATAACAACAACAATAATAACTACAACAATAAAACAAGGGCAACAAAAGGGAATAAATAAATATTTAAAAAACTTAAGCAGGTGGCACAAAGCCCAAGGACTGGCATAAGGATCCCGGGCTCCCACCTTCAGGGGAGTCGCTTCACAGGTGGTGAAGCAGGAGTGCAGGTTTCTATCTTTCTCTCCTCCTCTCTGTCTTCCCCTCCTCTCTCCATTTCCCTCTGTCCTATCCAACAACAATGACATCAATAACTACAACAATAAAAAGTAAAATAAATAAATAGAAAATAAGGAAACAGCACTGTTCCTCACTACTTTTTAAAATTTTGGTTATTAATTTTTTTTCTTTTTGACATACTGCATCTTTATGCTCTTGACATTCTTTAGGGAAATTAGCAAATTTTACTCCACTCCTCATGCATAGTCCTCGCTTCCATTGCCATTTTCTACCAAACAGAATTCGATTTAGATAAATAACACTATTTTTATTCTTTGATTTTTCTAAAACTTATATAAAATATCAAAACCAAAGTCTTAAAGTACCTATACATTACTTAGCAAATGGTTACATATATTTAGATATTTCATTTATTCTTAAATACAGTTTGCTGTAAAATCTGAATAAAGTATTTTATGTTGATGTTTATTTGTATGTCTATGTATGCATATAAACTTATATATGGATATATACACACAATGTATGTATCATCAAGTTGTTAAAAAGATAAGCACTTCGCTCTTTTCTTGATTACTTCAACACTGATGAGAAAAAACTATGTGGATTATGTACCATGTGTCATAGGGTTATCATGATATAAGGATAACTTAATTGTTTAGAAGTAAAAGTGTTTGAGGGTCACCTAGATAATTCAACTGGATGGTGTGCCTGTTTTGTCATGAATGTGACCAAGTTTCCAACCCTGCTCCCACTGCACTATTGCGAGCTTAGTACTGAGGTACTTTTCCTATGGCTATTTCTCTCACTCTCTTTCTATCTGAAATAACTCAGCATTGTGAAGCCCTGGGCATAGTGGATAAAAAAGAAAATGGCCCATTCCTCAAGATATATAGTTAAGATAAGAGGTTAAGGTGCTGGAACTGGTAAGTGGCACTTGTAGTGTGCACACTTTAGGAACCATGTTTAAGTCTCAGGCCACCACATCGAAGTATCTGCAGCGAGGGAGGAAGCGTCATCTGAATCCACTCAAAAAGGGATGGGGACATTAATGACAGTACCCAGCATTTCCCCCTACTCTACTAGTATTTTCTACTTCAGAGACTTTAAAAATCAATATAAAATGTCTTGTGTTTGTGCTTGAGAGCAAAGTAAGTGAAAGTATTTATATGTTCTTAACTTTGTGAAGACAACCTGACTTGTCATTGTAGTGCTACTTCCCTTTCTTTTCTCATGTTATGTGACAAACAAAATTAACTAAGGCTTCAGAATCTTTACTTATAAAGTAGTATTGATAAAACCTATTTATTTCCCTGAAAAATTGTGAAGATGCTGGCTGATGTGTGTTAAGTAAGTAGAAAGAGTGCAAGGCTTCTTAGTTGTTAAATAAATGATAACTGATATTTGGTAAATGATCAAACAAGATACAGTATGGCACTGTCACTCAAAATTTAATCATGTATATATCACCAGATACTTATAACACCAGATACCACATGCTTATTTTACTCTTAAAATATAACCCTTGACAAAATCATCCTAACCTAAAAATAATTTTAGAGTGATAACTTCTTCCTACCACACTTTAAAATTAACATATATTAAAATTTTAAATTTGTCACTTAGGAATTTAAAATCACTTTGAAAACTATTCTTTGGCAGATATTTAGGTATAACACACCATTACATTTTAGTTCAAATTAATCCTGTGTTTATTAGCTTTGTTGGTATAGTGCAAGATTTGGAGTTTATTTATATATTGGGTAGAGACAGTGAGAAATACAGGGAGAAGGACAAGTTCAAGAGGGTCAGAAAAAAGCAGTTGCAGCACTACTTTACCACTCATGAAACTATCCCTCTACTAGTGGTAACCATGGACTTGAACCCAAATCCTTGCTCTTTGTAACATGTGTGCTTAACTAGTTGTGCCCTGACCTAGCCCTGGTGGTTGAAGTTTTAATGATGGAAAAAGGAGAAGGAAATGTCCCAAAACAGTCAGGATGCAGTGCTCTGAGCACAGGAGGGTCAGCCAGTGAATAGAGTTCCTTGGAGGACATGAGGAAGGGGAAGGAGGAGAGTCCAGGAAACAAGGTGTATTAATTTTAAAAACTGTTTCTGGTCTCAGATCCAAAATTGAACTAGCTTGTCTCAGTTTTAGTATAAAAAAATTCCTGTTTTTTATTTATAACTGGAATAGTTCTTGTCTTCAACTTTAGCGTTCAAATTCTACAGTATTTTAAATTAGACAAAAATAGCAGATGATTCATCATGTAAAAACAGAAATTTGGGAGCCATGTTATGGTGCACCTGGTTGAGGTCACATATTATAATGGAAAAGGACCTATAATGCAAAAGGACCTAGTCTCAAGCCCCTTGTCCCTACCTGCAGGGGGCAGCTTTATGAAAGGTGAAACAATGTTACAGGTGTCTCTCTTTGTTTCTCCCTCTCTCTCAATATATATATATTGTCTATCAATTTCTCTCTGTGCTATCATGTAAAATTAAGAAAAACAACAAATAAATAAGATATAAATTAAAACATGAGGCGATAGTAGTCAGGACACTAGCTCAGAAGCTGCAAATACACCTCTCTGCTGCCTATTTACTGATGTAAATTATTTTTAATGCTATGGAGCAGAATATTCAAATCCAGAGGCCCCACTTTCATTAGCCTTGAAAGTACACACACACACACACACACACACACACACACTTTGAGCTATATGTTAAACAAAATGACATTCATTATGCAACATTACGTTAATGAGAACCTACAAGTCTCAGACATGTGTTTAAGTTATTGGTGATAAGGAGGTGAAAAGCAATGGGAAGAATAATTTTAGTGCTAAAGTGAAGTCAACAATAGTCCAGTTTGAAGAAATAAACATTTACTAAACCCTTGTGATGTCTATATTTGGCCATCAAAGGATTCTGTGGTTCAGTGCCAGCAAATCTCCACTATTCCTGGTGGCCATTTTACCCTCCCCCTTCTAGAAAGGGGGTAAGAGAGAGAGTGATAGAGAGGAAAGGAATATACAGAAAAATGAGAGAGACAATGTAGCACTGCTCCGTGCTGTATTTGTTTCAGCTGTGTGATTTACATAGTCCTTGGAAGTTTTGATTCAGCTTCTTTCTCAGAAGTCTTGTCAAGGAACCTTATTTCACAAAGACAAATTATCCTATAACTGGAAGGATACTGAGACTGACTGATCCAAAAATTCTTAATACAGTGTCCAGAGAACTCTTTAAATGTCTGCACATGAGCTGCATGGAATCTGTGCTGTCTGAAACTGTATAAACTACTGTATCAATACATAACTGTCTGTGCTGATGTCAAAATGCTGCATATTATCAAAGAAATATTTTTTTAATCTTTTAAATTTTTTATTTAAGAAAGGATTAATTAACAAAACCATAGGGTAGGAGGGGTACAACTCCACACAATTTCCACACCTAATCTCCATATCCCACCCCCTCCCCTGATAGCTTTCTCACTCTCTGTCCCTCTGGGAGCATGGACCCAGGGTCATTGTGGGTTGTAGAAGGTGGAAGGTCTGGCTTCTGTAACTGCTTCCCCACTGAACATGGGTGTTAACTGGTCGGTCCATACTCCCAGTCTGCCTCTCTGTTTCCCTAGTAGGATGGGTCTCTGGGAAAGAGGAGCCCCAGTACACATTGGTGGGGTCTTCAGTCCAGGGAAGCCTGGCTAGCATCCTGATGGCATCTGGAACCTGGTGACTGAAAACAGAGGTAACATACAAAGCCAAACAAATTGTTGAGCAATCATGGACCCAAAGGTTGGAATAGTGGAGAGGAAGTGTTGGGGGGTACTCACTGCAAACTCTAGTGTATTTCTGCTTTCAGGTGTATATTTTGCAGTAGTTTATGGATACATATGAACATATGCTCTCTCTCACAGAAACTGGTCTATATCTAGATTTTGGGACTTTGTTAGAAAGTGAACCACCTGAAATGGAATTAGAGTATACTATGAAAGGAAAGGTCTCACCCGAGTAATGAAGCTGAAGGGTTGTCATTCCACACATGAAGTCTCTGGACACAGTCTGAAGTGAAGCATGTTGAGGTGGCAATCGTTGCCTTGGTTAGGTTGTGATCAGCAGATGCAATGTTATTTGATATGGATTGGGAGAGGCATATGGGAAAGTGGGCCCTATCCAAGGGTTCTAGGACTGGGGGAAGTAGGGGCTCTATAGTGGAGATGTGAGGTTCCTGCTGTCTTAGGGTTCAAAAAGACAATGGATAGTTAATGGTATCACATTAT